>NW_025336088.1:5242063-5361928 GCF_004798865.1 Varanus komodoensis | reverse complement strand
CCTCCCCGGTGTCATGTGACTCGTTAGTGTTACAAGGTCTCAGGTGTGAATGGGGAGCAGGTGTGTTAAATTTGGTGTTATCGCTCTCACTGTCTCATACTGGTCACTGGAAGTGCAACATGGCACCTCATGGCAAAGAACTCTCTGAGGATCTGAAAAAAAGAATTGTTGCTCTACATAAAGATGGCCTAGGCTATAAGAAGATTGCCAAGACCCTGAAAGTGAGCTGCAGCACGGTGGCCAAGACCATACAGCAGTTTAACAGGACTGGTTCCACTCAGAACAGGCCTCGCCATGGTCGACCAAAGAAGTTGAGTGCACGTGCTCAGCGTCATATCCAGAGGCTGGCTTTGGGATCTAGATGTATGAGTGCTGCCAGCATTGCTGCAGAGGTTGAAGGGGTGGTGAGTCAGCCTGTCAGTGCTCAGACCATACGCCGCACACTGCATCAAATTGGTCTGTAGGGCTGACATCCCAAAAGGAAGCCTCTTCTAAAGATGATGCACAAGAAAGCCCGCAGACAGTTTGCTGAAGACAAGTGGACTAAGGACATGGATTAGTGGAACCATGTCCTGCGGTCTGATGAGACCAAGATAAACTTATTTGGTTCGGATGGTGTCAAGCGTGTGTGACGACAACCAGGTGAGGAGTACAAAGACAAGTGTGTCTTGCCTACAGTCAAGCATGGTGGTGGGAGTGTCATGGTCTGGGGCTGCATGAGTGCTGCCGGCACTGGGGAGCTACAGTTCATTGCAGGAACCATGAATGCCAACATGTACTGTGACACACTGAAGCAGAGCATGATCCCCTCCCTTCAGAGACTGGGCTGCAGGGCAGTATTTCAACATGATAACGACCCCAAACACACCTCCAAGACGACCACTGCCTTGCTAAAGAAGCTGAGGGTAAAGGTGATGGACTGGCCAAGCATGTCTCCAGACCTAAACCCTATCGAGCATCTGTGGGGCATCCTGAAGCGGAAGGTGGAGGAGCACAATGTCTCTAACATCCACCAGCTCCGTGATGTCGTCATGGAGGAGTGGAAGAGGACTCCAGTGGCAACCTGTGAAGCTCTGAACTCCATGCCCAAGAGGGTTAAGGCAGTGCTGGAAAATAATGGTGGCCACACAAAATATTGACACTTTGGGCCCAATTTAGACAGTTTCACTTAGGGGTGTACTCACTTTAGTTGCCAGTGGTTTAGACATTAATAGCTGTTATTTTGAGGGGACAGCAAATTTAGTTATACAAGCTGTATACTCACTTTACATTGTAGTGAAGTGTCATTTCTTCAGGGTTGTCACATGAAAAGATATATTTACACAATGTGAGGCGTGTACTCACTTCTTTGATAATACTGTATTTATTACCTTGAAGGTTCCTTTCTAGTTCCATATTGCCTATAAAGCAAGCTCACCCTTTAATTAATGGGCATCCAGGGTGACAAGGCAAGCCTAGAAGCCTATTTCCTAGAAATTATCCACCTCATTCTGTCAAGCTGTATTTTGGCTTTGCTCGCTGCATTTTACACCACTGCATTTCTAACCAGTAATTATTGTTTAGATCAACCCCAAACCCACTCTGAAGCTTGCATCAGTATCTTGACTATTGCAATGCTTGAGTTACAAGGAGAAGGTATGGGGCCCTTAGTGAAATATACAAGCTCTAGCCCAAATAACTTAGGGCTTGTAGTTTGGGCAGATCTTTTTGTGATTTTTAGTGCTGCTGCAAAAACCTAATTCTTCCCCTTCTCCCATTTTCTGATGATGCAGAACTCTCTTTTGAAAAAAAGTGAACAACATTGCATCCTAGTTTAATTTTTGCATAGGCTTTGCATTTGAACTTTTCATATTCTCTTCCTTGGAGGGATTCTAAGGTCAAGCAACTACATGGGCATTACACTGAATTTTGTGCATTTAAGTGTTATCTTTGCAAGGCAGGCCAATTATTAAACACAGCACTTGGCCTCTCAAACAGCAGTTGCCACCTCCCAGAGAATAAATAGTAGGAAGAGCTTTCCCTAATTAGCAATTAAATTGTCAAAAATCAGGCTAACATTTGACCAGTAACTTTCAACTTAATGTCAGGCCCTTAATGTCATCCTAGGTACAAGGATGCCCATCTACAAGCATGCACTGAAGTTTTAAATTGTTTCTCGATTTAGGACACAATGCTGGGTTCTGCATGTTACACTTAAGGCCTAAGCAAGTTCATAAAAGCTTCAGGATGATTTAATGATGTAGGAACCTACAGAGATCGTATTTAGAATTGTGATGCAACTGCAAGGTTACAGCAAGATGATCTTCATACTGGAGTAATGCATACTATGGTCCATTCAGTATTTAGTGTTCCCAGCACTTCCTATTCCATCTACCAAATTATTCCCTGAACCCCTCCTTTTCCAACACTGCGGACTATCAGAAGAGACCAATTACCTAATGAGAGCAAAGAGGCAATCATTTTCCCACTCTGAAGGCGATAATCTCTCAAGTTATTTGTGGTTTATTCTGGCTGACGGTTTTGTTTTCAATCCTTTAACAGGTTATTGAAAGAACAAGGCAACTGTTTCTGAAAATTCTTTTTATTTAAATAAGTGTTTAAATACATTACACAGAACATCAGGACTCAAACCAAGAAATCTGTTGCTCCACAGGGTCATTAGTTGCTAAAGAAGCTCTTCTCAAAGACATCTCACTTTAAAACTGCTCCCTTTAAGCCACAGACTGAGCCCACTACTGCTATGCCTGGGTTTAGTAACATCAGTGCCAGTCCTGAAGGGAGTTTGATTTCCACATCCCCAATACTTTTGAAGAGAGATTCCTTCAGATATACAAAGGTAATTCAGACCCAATCCCTGCCTTCTGCCACTTAGTATAACAGTTCATTCCGGAGAGGAACCTCTAGTTATTAGCCTCAATTTCTATGTCACAGAAGGCAGTCTGAAAATTTTAGGTAAGTCCCCAACACAGTTAGAACATCCAAAGCATTTTATCAGTAGCATCGGTGTAGAATAAGCTTCTGACCCGACTCCCCAAAAACTGGGCCTGCTTTAAATGAGGGACAGCAAGACGACAACATGGGCTCTTGTCAGTTTATTACATTGCTAAGTTACACTAGTCCAGACTGAAGGGAACCTGACGTGATTACATTATGCAAGCTGACTTGTTTTAAACTAGTGATGCAGGACACAAGGAATTTCTCATTGCAGGGAAGTGTTCTCCCTTACAACTCTGGTGACCCACAGGCACTTAAAACCCATGGACTTTCAGCTGGTCGTCTTTAGCCAGTCCAATCTGCAGAAGGAAAAAGGAATAAAGCCGTGAGCATTTAAAGAAAGCATACGGAGAAAGCAAGAAGTCCTTTAACAGCCACCACTAATGGCATTCAAGATAACCAAATAAAGCCAGTTGCACTTGAACAGATGTTCTTGCTCATTCAGTTGTTATACAAATAAAACACAACCCATGCATGCTTTTGTCTTCAAATGCAGAAGCAACACTACTGAGCCAGACAATCAAGGAGTCTTTAAGTGCTCCCCAGGGCTACTCACCTCAATGAGGAACTGACATATGTTCTTCCGCTGGTCTCCTTGAAGCTGAATCACTTCTCCATACTCTGGGTGCTCAATCACAGTACCATTGCAGGCAAACTTCTACAGAGACAAATATATGTATCAGTCATTCAACTCTTGAGTATCTACTATATATGTCTTTGAATGGGCTAGACTTACTTCTGAGAATGAACCAACATGTTTTCCTTCAGTAACTCCAAATGTAACTCAAAGCAGCTGAAGTTTGTTCTGAAAAGGATAGTAGCCCAAAATTCCCACTCACCTTCTTGAAGGCCTTCACCAGTTTCTTTTTATCATAATCATCGGCAATGCCCTGGACTGTGGTGAGGGTTTTTCTGCCGTTCCTCTGCTGGATCCTTATATGGATGTAGTCTTCAGTCCCAGCAGGAAGTAAGTCATCACCCTTACTTGCATCAGCAAAGGGGTCTGAAAAGAGAAAGGAAGTGCATTAAAACCTAAACATTTCCCTTGGATTTATGGATCTGCCAGAAATGTAACCTGAAATGCCACACTGAGCTTTATAACCAACGGAGCGGATGTGAACTTAGCCACACAAAGGGCAGTGTTTTACTGTTCTTCAAAAATGCCTAAATCCCCACCCCCAAGCTTACAGTACTGTACTTAAAGACTTTTACCGGCTCCCGTGAAAGCATCTGATTAAGGATTCTTTATCAAGCCAAGTTCTGATTATTATATTCCAAAATACCAGATGGCACAGAAGCTATTTCCGTGACTGCACCCGCCCCCACTGGCTTCCCGTCACCATTTTGCTCCCTTTTCTCGTCTAGCAGGCAGAAACGGGAACCTTCCCGGCAGCCCACGTGACCGCCGAGCAGCCCCGCCCATCCCGTGGCTGACGCAACCGCCAGGAATTAGCGACTGCGTCAGCGAGGACAGACCGAGGCAAGATGGCAGAGGCCGCTCCGCAGTGCCACATCCCCAGCTCGGGCCTAGGGCGAGGCACCGCATCGCCTATCGGCCGCCCCTTCGGGGGCCGGATCTACCCCACGGCTCCTGCTGCCCCGGCAAGGAGGCCCGCTCGGCTCCCGGGGCTCCTCCGTGTCAAGACATCCTTCTGAAGGACGCCCACCCACCTCCCTCCGCGCACCTTCAAGCCCCACCGCCTCGGCGCAGGCGCTTCTCGCCCGCCCCCGCTGGCTTCCGTCCAGTTCTGAAAGCCACTGCTTAGCCCCCCAGCCTGGCCAAGTGGCCCCTCCCCGCTTAGCCCCACAGCAGGAGACCCGCCTCCTCCCACGGCCACGGCCCCGCCTCCCGCCCGAGCACCTCCCCCTCCCTCTGAGGAAAGCCCCCCCCGCCGCCGCTTCCCGTTGGCCTCCCCTTGAGGGCTCAAACGGATCCCGCCCAACAGGCCATAACCGAAACGGCCCTCCCCGCCCGTCCGTCCCTGCCTCCCTTCTCCCCCACCGGCGTCAGCCTCGTTTATTCTCCTGCCCTGAGGGCCCCCCGCCCCGCTTCTGCGGAGCCTCACCGAAGGAGTGGAGGTTCTGGATAGCGGACATACGACGCGCTTCGCTTCCCTCTTTCCCGGGGCGGAGGCAACAGCGGCGACGGCAAAAGGCAGAGAGGAGGAAGCTGCGGCGACAACAACGGCAGCGGCTCTTCAGCCTCTGCGAGGGGACTCCAAAAAAAGGGAAAGGCAGCAGGAAGGGCGGGGTTAAACGTCCGACCGTTTATATAATGGCTCGGCTTTTATGACGTCAACGCGCACCGGGAGGGGAGGGAAGTAATGGGATTGGCTAGAGGAAGAAAAAAGTTGATGGGAGGGGGGAGACGGAGGCGGCTGCGGCAGTGAGGGCTGCCTTGCCCCACCCCGCGTTTATGGGGCCTAGTACGCCTGCGGACTTTGCGATGCGGGCGAGGATGAACTGGCTATGACTGGATTTCTTTGTGACGTTCAGGCGCAGTAGCAGTCGAGGAAGGGGATTGGCTGAAAAAAATTGGGAGGGGGTAGTTGTGCGCTTCCATCTTTAGCTTTAAGTATACCGCGACAGGGTAGGCCAGTATATTTTCTGGGGCAGAGACCCCCGGAGCGAGCCAAAGAGAAAAGCTGTAGGGGCGGAGAGAAGAATAGTTGGCGCATGCGCATTAAATCTGAGATGTTTTCCTGTTGTGTGTTTTGTGCCTACGGGTGTGTTTAAGTAACAATGCTGTCCAGGATCAGGACCCTGAGATCCAAAAGTGTGAAAGTCGACTGAAGGCAGGTTATTAATTGGTGGGAATAAATTTACTCTGTCTTCCCGGAGGCAATCTTGTATTGCTTGAAAAAAAATACGTTCTGCTGCAAAGAAAAACAACTGAAAACATATCGGTGCCTGTATCAAGCCACACCTGCCTCCCTGGAGTACAAAACCATGTCAAATCGCTTTTCGGACTTCAGCATAAGAACCTAAGCCATGCTGGATCAGACAGCTGCAGACCAACAGGATCGCTCAAGCAGGATGGGTGCAAGTCCTCTTCTTGCCCAAGCTCCTCAGCAACTGGTGCATGCAGGCAGGCCACCTCTGCTAAAACACGTGGCCAACAAGGCTAGTGGCCACCAATAGCTACCTCCCTCATGAATCCTGTTCAATCCCCCTTTTAAACTCATCCAGATTAGTGGCCTTCACCACTTGCTCTGGCAGTGAATTCCATAGTTTAACTCTATGCTGTGTGAAGAAGTACTTCCTTTTATCTGTCCTTAAACCTCCCACCAAACAGCTTCGTGGGATGAGTCCATGTTATGGAAGAGTGTTTTGAGTGTTATGGGAGAAGGAGTAAAAACTTCTCTCTTCTGCACATCATGCATTATTTTAAACATCATGACAAGGAAAACCAGAGAGGGTTTGTTGGGGCTGTACAACCAAAAGAACATTTGCAGTTTATTCAAAATGCAGCACAAAGGTAAGGCCCCAAAGGGTCTACCAAGATGGAGTCTGTACAAGACACTTTTATAACGTATTGGTTGTGTACGCAGTTTGGAGGAAGGTGTGGGATCATGCAGGCAGTTTGCTAGAAGTACATGAGAGTAAAACAATAGGGTTGAATGGATTAAGACAACACAAAAGGAAAAACTTTGTGGACAGGCAAACATTAGCATATTTAAGGTGCAGGTGGAGAGCAAGACTGGCAACATGGTTTCCTGCTCAGATTAGGAATCCTACCTTAAGTCTAAAGCTGTTCTTATAGTGTCAAGTTTTTAGCAACCATATTATGGCAGAGCTTTTGTTCATTTTGTCATGACAGCGTCTATCATGCCTCCCTTTACTCTCATTTTTTCTAAGCTGAACAATTCCAGTTGGAGCTGCTACTCGTAAGGGAGCTGTTCCAACCCCCTGATCATTTTTGTTGCCCTTCTTCGCACTTTTCCCAACTCAGTAATGTCCTTTTTCAGGTAAGGCAACCAGAACTGAACACAATGTTTCAGGAGTGGTCGCATCAAAGATTTGTATAAGGGAGTTAGAGTTTGTCTTATTTTCTATTCCCTTGTTAATTATGCTTAGAAAGGAGTTTGCCTTCTTCACAGCAGCTGGACACTAGACTGACATTTCGCTGAGTTGTTTGCTGTTACCTCAAGATCCCTTTCTTGCTCAGTCACTGCTAGTTCAGATTGTATCAGCATGTACTTGAAATTGGGATTTTTGCTCCAATATGCACTACTCTATATTTGCTTATATTGAACTGCATTTGCCTTTTGGATGCCTGTTCTCCCAGCTTGGGGATGTCTCTTTAGAGCCCCTCACAATCCCTTTTAGTTTTAACCACCCTAAAAAGTTTAGTGTCTTAAATTGGCCACTACTTACTCCTAATTCCAGATCATTTATGAATAGGTTAAAAAGCATTTGTCATAATACAGAACTGTGGAACTCCAGTGGTGACATCTCTCCATTGGGAGAAATGGCCATTTATTCTGGCCCTATATCTTCTGTTCTTTAACCAGCTAAGAGGACCCCCAGATCTGTATGTTTTAAATCAATAAAGCAATCAATTTTGTTCACTGAGTATGTGAGGCTCAGTTCCTAAGTAACACACGACCATTCTTTTCTGACAAGGTATCCTGTGTTGTAAGCAAGCAGAAATGTAACATGGGAATCATGGTCAGCTGAATTTCTGCCTCTTGCAAAATTTCAATAGACAGACAAAAAAGGCAATGACACTATCTGAACTGCAGTTCTGACCTTGTCTTGGCTTTGTGATCTCCGCACCTATTGTTATGTTTATTTTATTTTTATAAATAAAAAAACCCAAAGAGAAAGTAACATGAGAAAGAAAGAAAAAGATACCAAGGAACCCTATGAAAAATTACATAATATTGCTCAGTGGAGGAAATTACACAAAAGGGCAATCATTGTTACTTTTATTACTACAATTTTGACTTAATATTTAGTTGTTACAAAAATAGCTAACATGGATATCAAGTAACTAATGATTCACCTTAACATATCCACAATCCACAGCAGTTAATAATTGGTTTTCTCCCCCCCCCCCCCCGACAAAACAACATTCCATGCCTAACTTTTTGACACCGATTTAACAACGGCAGCAATGATTGCTGACTCCAGAGACATTCCCCTGGGCAGCCTGAACTGCAGAGGAGCAGCCATCCTAACTTTCCATCCCTTATGCATACATAGACTTGGTGCCGAGGTGGCTCTCTCGGTGCAATTCAGAAATAGAAGCAGCTAATCCTGTCCTTTCATCCTTTTAATCCAGCCAATACCTTAGTGGTTTATACTGGGTGTGCTCATAAAACCAATAGTGGCTTGTGTCAAAGATGCTAGGCTGGTTCACCCAGAAGACGAAAACCTAAGCTAAGGATTTCGTTAGCCTGATCTCCAGGGCTGATTGTAGATAGCCAAGCAAAACAACTTGCATGCACAGGCTCTCAAGTAATGCATTACTTTGATCCTTGTTAGTTTAACTGGTGGAATGATGCAACAGCTAAGTATGGATATACTTATATACCTATAAGGGTAGTAGAATATGCACTACTTTCTACTACACTAGTAGAAAGGACATGGGGAATTATAGACCATTGTAGGAAAAACAATGGAAAGGCTCATAATAGAGAGAGATCTAGGGATGCTAGATAGGGAAGGGAGGCTGACAGCCACACAACATGGCTTCCGCAAAAACAGGTCCTGCCAGACAAACCTTGTGGAATTCTATGACAAGGTTTTGCGATGGCTAGATGGAGGGGATGCAGTGGATGTGGTATACCTGGATTTCAGCAAGGCCTTTGACAAAGTGCCCCATGATATCCTGGTGGAGAAACTGAGGAGTTTTGGGATACACCAAAGCACTGTCCGGTGGATTAGGGCATGGTTGACTGACCGAAAGCAGAAGGTAACCATTAATGGGGAATCATCGGGATGGTGGCCAGTGACAAGCGGGGTCCCCCAGGGCTCTGTCCTGGGGCCGATCCTGTTTAATCTTTTCACTAACGACATGGAAGAAGGGGTGAACAGTCTGCTGATCAAATTCACAGATGACACTAAAACTGGAGCAGTGGCCACAACTGAGGAGCAGGTACTCCAGATCCAAAAGGATCTGGACAGACTATGGAAGTGGGCAGGAAACAACAGGATGGCGTTCAGTGTAGATAAGTGCAAGGTCTTGCACTTGGGGCATAGGAATAGCTGTCATAAGTACAGGTTAGGTGATAAGTGGCTGGAGAGCAGCATTTGTGAAAGGGACCTCGGGGTACTGGTTGACTGCAGGCTAAACATGAGTCAGCAGTGTGATGCGGTGGTCAAGAGGGTGAACGCCACCCTTGGTTGTATAGCCAGAAGTGTGGCTTCTAGATCGAGAGAGGTATTACTACCACTCTACATGACTCTAGTGCGCCCGCAACTGGAGTATTGTGTTCAGTTTTGGGCCCCTCATTACAGAAAGGATATAGTCAGGTAGAGTCAGTGCAGCGTAGGGCCACAAGGTTGGTGGCCGGTTTGCAGGGGATGCCGTATGAGGCCAGACTGAGGGTACTGGGTCTCTTCAGCCTGGAGAAGAGGAGACTCAGAGGGGATATATTGGTGACATACAGGTATGTGAGGGGATGTCACATGGAGATGGGTAGAGACCTGTTCTCCCCTGCAGAGGAAGGCAAAATGCGCTCCAACAGAGCAAAGCTCAGGGAGCCAAGGTTCCATTTGGATGCCAGGAAGCACTTCCTGACAGTCAGGACCCCGAGGGTGTCGAATGGGCTTCCACGGGAGGTCGCTGAGGCCCCATCAGTGAGGGTGTTCAAGGATAGGCTGGACGTCCACATGGTGGGCATGTCGTGAGCAGAGCCGGCTGGTGCCGGAGGTCAGACTAGATGGCCCGGGAGACCCCTTCTGACTCTGTTTTCTATGTTTTTCTATGTTTTTTTTCTATATCACCAAACTATATAAACAACAAAGTATTTCACCTGAAATACTGTATTTTTTGCTCTATAAGACACACCTGACCATAAGACGCACCTAGTTTTTAGAGGAGGGATCCATGAAAAGCTTCCTGATAATCACAGGCACATTCCCCATCACTTCCCCATGGGCTTCATTAAAAGACGGGTTGCCATTTGAAAACACACACTGACCTGTGCTTAACAGCTCTTACCTGCGCTGGAGGAGGGGGTAGGAGGGGGGCGGAGCAGGGCGCGCCAAGCGCGTGCCGGCCAGGTGTGGGGCAGCCAGGCTGGCAGCGTGCCGGCGGTGGTCTTCCGGGTGGCGCAGCGGCGGCAAGTCTTCCAGGGCAGTGGGGGTGAGCAGTCCGTCTCTCCCTGCGCCAGTGGGTTAAAGCCCACGGCTGCTCCTCCTCCGTGGCAGGTCTCCCTGGGCGGTGGGGGTGAGCAGTCCATCTCTCCATGCGGCCGGGTTAAAGCCTGCGGCTCTTCCTCCTGCTCTGCACCTCTCCCCCTGAGCGGCACAGCTCTCACCTGCGCCGGGGGGGGGAGGGCAGAGCAGCGTGCGCCGAGCGCGTGCCGGCCAGGTGGTGCCACGTGGTGCAGGCGGGCCGGCAGCGTCCCGGGCGTCGGGCACACACACATTCACTCTATAAGACGCACAGACATTTCCCCTTTTGTGTGGGAAAAAAGTGCGTCTTATAGAGCGAAAAATGCGGTACGAATCCATTTTCTTATCAAACTGCAGCCTGTGGTGCTTCTTCTTACTTCCTATACATGAAGTTTATATTGGATTCCAGCCTTCTCAGGATTCAGGTTAGACCTAAGATGTAGCATCCTGTTTTTTTGATATGGTATGCATATATGGGGCTTTGTTACCCAATCTCCCCATTTGTGTCTTCCCAGCTGGCTCCCGCCTTAGAATAAGGGGATGCCATCCCCTCAGTCCAGGGCTTCAAGGCCTCGACACCGTGCATGTTCTGGCTGGGCGGTATTTCAATTGTCCAAAATTCCTCAGATGTCCAATTTGTCTCAACTGTTTCTAGAAGGAAAACGTTTGCTCACCTACACAGCCAGTCACTGGGACAGCACACTCCCCTTTCTTGTGAATACTTAGTGACAACACCTTTCCTATTTCCTTAGAGCTTTGCTATGCCCTGTCCCATATGGGGCTGCTGAATTACGATGTTCAGCCCTAATTCAGGACTGAGTTGCCATTAGGCTGGAGGCAGCTCTAGCTTCACAGCCTGCTTCCTTGACTTGGAGTTGATCCCAGAGCTACTTGTTGCTTGACCTATTGCCGTAGAGGAACATCTGGATGTTATTTTCCTATGACCTCCTCCCCCAAGCTAGAACCAAACATTCCTGCCTGAACCTGATTCTTGTTTTGATGGATTGCAAAGCCCATAAACAAGCCCTCGAACATAGCCTCTCTTGGCTGACCTTGCAACAGATTGTCTATAGGCAATTCCACAGAGGAATGTGGCCCATTCAGTCAATATAGGTTAAAGCTTAAGAATATTAACTCTTTCTCTTTCCCATGGGTTTAGAGACTTGGCATTGTTTTTCTTTAGGAGTCCAATCTTATATGCAAAAGAAGGAAAGCCTCTAATTTCATCTATGGGTTGCAGGGATGTGGAAAAATGTTGGTTCATCATACCTTTGGTATTCTCCAGTTTCGCTTCGCCAATTGAAATTCAAGCCAGAGAACAGAGATAATGGATGGCTCTTCTAACCAGATGGAAAGAGTTTAGCTTGTCCTGGTTGGGACTGCGTGCTCCTGAAAGGATCAGAGTCATAGCCTGGCAGTTTTCCCGTAGTCATCACTGCTACTTGAATCAGATTTGGGAGGTGGCCCAGCTGTGCCCCTACCTGGCCAGGGAAAACTTGTGTCCAATAAGTTCTGGTAACCCCCGAGTTAGATCACTGCAATGCGTTCTACCTGGGGCTGCCTTTGAAGATGGTTTTGAAATTATAGCTTTGGAAATCTGAGCAGACACATAGATAGTGGGAACAAACATGTCTGTACATAGAACAGCAATGCTGGCCTGCTTGCAGCTTCTCTACATTTCTCAAGGTGCTCTTTTTTAGTGATAAAGTCTTACATGACTTGGCACTTCAGTACCTGATGGTACCTGCAGTACCAAAATCGAGTGCAAGCAGCATCTAAAGCCCTTTCCCAAGGGCTTTCCTCGATTGGTTTCGAGGATGGCAGCAAGGGCCAAAGCACACTTTGGTTAGCTGTGCACAGATTGCCCCCTTTGTTTTGGGAAACCTTCCTAGGCACTGTCACAAAGTGGTTATTGCAGGAAGCTTGACGAAGGATAGGTAATTTGTCTGCAATACTGAAGACGACTCAGAGGGGAGGTCTGAGCCCAACACACTGAACAACTTCTTTGAGCCCACCGTTTTCAGTAGCAACAAAAAGATATTTCACAACAAAATACGTTAACATTTTTAAAAGTTGTGAGCACTAGTGTATTGTTTGTAAAAGAATTTATTATGGAATGGAAAACAGGTTTTTCATCTAAATTCTGAAGAGTGTTGATTCAAACAAGGCCAATAAGTGTAGAGAACAGAGTCAGCAGTACATATTATACACAGAGTACATATTTGGACATCAGGGCCATTGGTGGGGACAAGGACAATTATTATAAGAACTTGGTGTTTTATTATTTGTTTTATTAATGTACTGTGTATCTTTTTGTACTTTATTGTAAACCACCCAGAGAGTTCTCTGGGCTATGGAATGGTAAATAAATGCAATAAATAAAATAAAATAAAATAAATAAATAAATTAGTGCCCCTCTCAGATGCTTTGAGCTTGTCTCCCTTCTGTCTACAAGTTTATTATACTTTTTAGGGCCTCCAGTCACAGCAACAATAATCTGTTCCATAAGTGAATGTGAAGGGATCTCCATGAGCAGCCATGCTTTAACAGTGTATGGCTTTGCATCTATGGATTGGAAGAAGGCTCTCATGAGGGCAATTGAGAGAATTAGAACAGAATTATCCCTGATGCTGGCGTGTTGTGGTGCCTTCAATCTCTCCAGGTCTGTGTTGCACCAGTAGCTGCAGGACTCTCCCTGTCTTTTCCTAGAACCTTGCACCTTGCTTGAGGCCTATGGCATGGTGCGTGTACCACTCCGTTCTCGGGAATGATGAAACAGACTGTTCAGGGTTATCCTGCAATGTCTGTACAGGCAGCCGGTCACTGCTGCATCTTGGCCAGTTCTCTGGAACAGCCTTCAGGCAAAAAACATTCCTTGCAACCAGATTTTCTTCTCTGAGATTCTTCTCTTCACCTCCTTTCATAATAACCTCAGCCTTGGTGGTTGGAATGCCTCACAGCAGGCAGGCAAAAAAATGTTTATCATTCAACAGCTATGGCTTTCCGTGTCACCTAAATCAGCAAATGTCTGATTTCTCACATCAGATTTCCACTGGTTATTAAAGACATGGGGCTTTTGTCGGGAAACTAAAGTGCAATCGTGTACTAAGAGGGGGGAAAGCAACACAGGAGCCCAAAGAGAGCAGAGAAGAGATAAAGGGCTTAGTTAAACAAGAAGGAGATGAATCAGAATTTTAAGCAAGTAATTCTAATGATAAAGGAAGTCAGAAACTGGTGTCTGTAATTCCTTGAATTATTGAGATGAATACTCACAAACAGATGAGGCAAAGGCACAAAGGGTGCACAGCTACATCTTTTTTCTGACCTTCTCCTGCACATCCTGAATAGCAATCTGAGACACAAAAATTAAGGAAAATGTTAAAATCCACGGTAGGGAAAATACATTCCTATTATACCAAGTAAGCTTTTGAATTCTCCAGAGGCAGGCCTGGCTGCGTTTGCTTTTTGTGTGCCTTAAAAAATAATATAAGCGAAATTATCCATGACTTTCTCGCCAAGACACAAAAAGCTTTACTTACTTAAATTCTTTGTTGCTTGCTATTAAAGACATAGGAGCAGGGCAAGGAAAATTGCAGGCAACTGTGCACACAAACTTCAAAACAAAACAAAAACCCAGTATGCTTAACTAAGATTCTTCTGGCTGGCCACCCATGTCTTATCTCACATCTCTTCTCTCTCATCCTTCTTATCATTTTGCAAATCCTCTATTTCTAACTCTTGTCTATCTCACAAAAAAGTAAACATACTTATCAGATTTATATTCCATTTTCTAAGTGAAGCATACAAAGTTTTATTGCCTATTTTATTCTTACAGTACCACAAGTGCAGACTTTGGGTGGAGGGAGAGAAATGACTGTTTCTGTGCAGTGACTCTACCTTTGTTGTTATATTTTTGTGTGGGACCTGCGAAAACATGTTTGCAAAGGGGGAATGAGAATTCATTGCTTCCTTTCTTTTCCTCTTCTTCCTCCTGGTGTAAGCTTCCTTCAACTATTCCTGATGATAGGGGCTAACTCGTCTCCAGAAGGGAAGAGCTGAAGCTACTGCAGCTTCCTTGGTTCATTAGCCTAGTCCCGTCACACCAAGATTTAGCACATGTCTCACTATCCCTTGATTCAGCTGTGACCCTCAGCAAAGGTATGACCTAGGAGCCAATGCAAGCCAGAGTCTTACTGGCTGTAAAGTAGATGCATTCCCCTCCAGCTTGTGCATCAGCAACCTCCACATCAACATAATTTGCTGCTGAAGCAAAGCATCCTTTCTGCCATGACTTCTTCTCCCTTAGACTCTATTTTTGGCTTCTCCCGTCCATTGTTTTGCTGCACACATTGAGGGTGTCTTCCTCTCCCGCCCCACAACCTATTCCTGCCTTCTCTTCCTAGGCCTGTTTTGGTACCTGAAAGATCTGCATGCAGGAGTCGGATGGTACCATCTTTGCAGACGATGCTTCCCACGGGGCATGTGATCCTTGAACTGCTTTGGCTGGCTGCTCCCTTCATTCCTCACCATTGGCCCTGCTGGCTAGCACCTATGCTGCCGTCGTAGGCCAAAACATCTGGAAGACCTCACCACTGCTTTTCAGAACTACAAAAGCAAAAAAGCAAAGGCAAAAACAGGACTCTTCCTCTAACCAGTTATAATCTAAACCTTTATGGTGGGAGAAATAATATATTCAAGGAGGGAGAAAATGAGAGTGACCCTTCACAGGCAGTCGGAACTGCAGAAAGCAGCTCTGTTTGGAGTTGCCCCTTGGAGGCTCCATCGCAATCAATTAACTCTCCTTCAGACACTCCCTGGAATGAGAGATTTTGCGGCTGTTTCTTTTGACTGGTATCTGGTATGTCATTGGAAGCTTAATGCACTTTCAGAGATACAGTTTGGAATGTGTTGCTGAAACTACTTATACATTACTGGGGATTTTCACATTGTTTATTTTATTGTTGTCCAGTTCATGGGAAAAAAACCATGTGAAAAAAAGCATGTGGAAAATTCCAGGCTTTGGAAAATTCCACATACCTTTGCTGATGTTTCCAACAGTACCTGCTCCTGGCCAGCCCAATCCTATGCTTTACCCCCACCATTTTTCTTGTAATCTATTCCCAATTTCAACATTCTTTTTTTCAGCTTTAAATTTGGCTTTGGTCTATTAGAAAGCAATGTCTCTGAATTTTGTAGCAACATTCTGGAATGTTTTTTCCAGTGGAAAATATACCCAGAATATTGATAGAATTTTCTGTCTTATTTGAAAAGTATGTTTTTTGAAACAGTAACATATTTTTAAAGGCACTAATTCTAGGGAAAGTCAAAGGAAGAGGACCAACCATGGAATGGACTAAATCCATAACGGAAGCCAGAAGTTTACAAGAGCTGAGCAACATGGTCAAGGGCAGGGCATTTAGAAGGAGACTCATTCACAGGGTCTCATAAGCCAGAGATGATTTGATGGGATGTAACACCAACACATAAGCATGTTTTTAATAAAGCAAGACATACAATCTACCCTTAGTTCATGTATCATCTGGAGTTTTGATGCTATGCAATCTCTCTCACTCATTCTCTTTCTTGTTCCCACTCCTCTCCACCTCTGTCCCTTTTCTTAAGGATCACCATGGCCTGAATTGCATAGGTGGGTTGCTTTGGGCTGGTCTTTTTCTCGCAATTTTAAACCCTAAACCAAATGCAGTTCATTGACTCAAATGTGAAAAGGGCAAAGGGCTTAAGCAAGGAAACCGTTGATGCTGAACCCACAGTTACTCTTCTAATCTAGAATAGTTTTCTTGATTGACAACCTGGGTGCCTTCACAGGGGGCTCTTGGCATTACCTCTGAGAAAACTTTATGCAGCTATCCAAGTTTTTTCTCCTTAAGAGATTTTTCCACAGTGAGAAAAAGGATGGAAGTAGCTGTAGGAGAAGACAGGAAGGAATGACATCTGGACCATATGTCTAATTTTTGAATGAGCTGTTGTGATGGTGCAATAACCCCTTTCTTTGGAACCAGCATCTGTCTCTTGTATCAATCATGCATCTATAAACTCAGAATCACCCAAAGCCTTGTGGATTTCAAGCAAGGCTTCTGCAGTGCTGTGGGACTGGGCATATGCCAGCAGTGGATTTTGGGCATTCTCCCTGAACTTTCAGCAGCAGAAACCTAATCCTCATCAAAGAGGAGGCAAAAGTAAACTTTTTGTTAGTCTACTCACAATTGCTTTAGTGGATGAAAGTTTATCCTCTGCTCTGTTGTCAGTTATGAAGAAAGTAGCAGCTGTCCCATATTCCTTTGCACTGATCAAGAGAGGATGCCACGTTGGAAGAAGGGCTCTGCAGAAACCAGAATGACCTGTCCCATTCCTTTGAAATATTGGTGGGCAGCAGCATATTAACTGCAAATACTGCAGTGCTGAATCACCCCCGAATTGCCCCACATTGCAGGTGAATTCTATAGCAATATGGGCACAAGAAACTGTTTTATATTGTCCTTCTAGCCCAGTATTGCTGGCACTCATTGGCAGCATGGCTGTGCAGGTCTTCAAACAGTTTTTCCAGGCTTACCTGAAGATGCGCATGTTGAACTGGGGAACTTCTGCATCCAGAGCATCTTTACTACTGAGTGAGAGGCACACACTCAAGAGAGAGAAAAGCAACTTCTTTGAATATTCTGCTTCGGTCAGGGGCAGCCCTGACAATCTTGCATGGATTGATTCCCTTCCCAGCGGTTCCCACAGCCCATTCTTTCATGATGAAACCTGTAAGCTTTTGTATCTCTATCTGTCTTGGGCATTGTAGGGTGCCGAGGCAGGATTCATGGGTCATTTTTCACCTTGCTTATCTTGTCTTTCATCTGGCATTGACAAATTGCCTGGAATCCAGCTCTGATCATGGGTTTTGCAATGGCATTGAGAATTTGCCTTGCTTCGGAGGAAGAGGAATGGCCCCAAGCACGGCTTTCAAAACAAAAGCCTTTCTTGTTGGTGTCTTTGTGAAAGGCCAGATGGCCTGCTGGGGGGGGGGGGGGCTGCGAGCTAGCCCAGCCCACCCACTTGCCAGCATATAAGAGGGAACCCTCCGAGAGCTACATCGCTCAGTCTCCCGCTCTGTGTTGCTTTGCACCACTGGAACTATGACCACTGCTTTCTCTAGCCGTAGCCGGTCCTTCTCTGGTGGCCTGCAGGGACCCAGAGGGGGAAGCTTGCTTGGCCTAGGGAGGCCTCAGGCAGTGTCAAGTGTCTATGGGGGCTCTGGGGTCCTGGCCAGCTTCTTGCCCCTTACCAAGGATGGCTTGGCAAGGCGATACGGGCCGGGGGCTCTGGAGACCAATATCTTTGACATGAATGAGAAAGACACCATGCAGAATCTGAACAACCGCCTGGCTGCTTATCTGGACAGGGTAAGTTGCTGGGGGGCGCTTCTGGGTAGCGGAGTCAGGCATGGTGCGTTGCCTTAAAGATGGCACTGGGCAGGGGCAGCGGCAAAAGGAGCACCGTGCCTGGCTCGGCTTTTGGAATGGAGTTCCAGGAAACAGGGACAGGGCTTGATTTTTAGAAGAGGATGCCAGGATGTCCGACCTGTGTTGGGAGCTCTGCCCTTTCTCTGGGAAGAAAGTGCTGATTCTGTGCACAGGGGGACAAGCTATAGTTGCTCAGTGGTGGGAAAAGGCCCTGGATCCAGAAGAACCCGCATGAGCTCTTCTTTCGCACGGGTGGGGAGGGCGACATTATGGGAAGAGAAGGGCGCACAAGCCTCAATGCGTCTGTAAGAGGCATTCTGCCTTCCTCATTACCACTGTGGCCCCATTTGCTGTCTACGTTTGGCTGAGGATGCCTTCCCTATCCTGGAAGGAGGTGACCCTGGAGGTGAAATTTGTAGAACGGATACTGGCCAAATAGGCAAAATGCCATTTGCTCAGTGAGCAATTGTGCAAATGGTTTCCAAAGGTAAGTCCAAAGGGACTGTAGCCACTTCCAGACCAGGACCTGGCAAGGTGGAGGTGGTGAGGTGCTGCAGGATGAGGACAGAGCCCCTGAAGATGAGGACAAAAGGCTTCCACTGCTTGGAATGGGAGATATTACATTGCATTGATATGTCACCTTCTTCCCTCGTATGAGGAACCCAAGGGAGCTGATATACCTGCATTTTATCCTCATAACAATCTTGTGAGGCAGGCTATATTGAGAGTCTGGGGCTGGCCCAGTCACGTGCTAAGCTCCATGGCTGAGTGAGGTCACGGCCACAGGAGAAGCAAAGGGCCTGAGCCCCATCCATTCCCAGCAGTGCCCAGATTCAGGTTTTCTGCCGAACGTGTTATTTGCTTTTAGAAAGCCATTCTTGCAGCTGCTAATTGTGCGGATGGCTTCTTGTCCAGTAGCTGGGGCACAAGTCCAGCTTTGCATGAACGCTGTCACAGGCTCCCTGCAAGAAAATTGTCCGGAGCAATGTCTGTCAGCTAATAATTATACTCTGCATTACTGCTGCAGCTTTCCCCAGTCTGGTGCATTCCAGGTGTGTTGAACTACTACTCCCATTATCCCCAGCCAGCATGTCCCACACAATCCTTCAAAATAATGTGTTCCCAGATATGCAGATATTTCTGCTCTAGGTAGGACACCACCACTGGGAATAATGTTTTTGAGAGCGACTTCACTGTAGGATTAGTGTGGGAATCAGACCAAAGTCACTCATGTTCAAAATTCAGCAACAATTCAGTGTCAAACATTTACAGATGTAATCAGATCAGGGGAAAACAAAAAAACTGGGGTGGGGGTTGTTTGCCAAGTCTTTGTCAAATGATTTCTTGCGTAAGAACATTCCTCACCACTTCTAAGCCAAATATTGTGCAAAAGGGGGACTTTTGGGAAAATAAAGTTTAAATTAGGAGGATATACACTTGTTTTGTTTTCAACAAGCAAACTCCAATTAGGCAAATGAACTCTGAATTTCAACTTTAGAATCATGTGTCCACTTTGGGTAGTCAGTTGAAGAAAACAGATAGTAGATGCATGCTTCTGAAGCTAAAATGTCACATTGTGGGATTTTTGTTGAAAGACTAGAGGGTTTGTAACAGGGTCTGCTCTTGTAACCCTTATGCTTGGCTGTGCTGGCTCAATTTTTCTTCACTAATGGCACAGTCTAATCCGTGTTCAGACAGAAAAAAGGCCGACAACTGGCTAGGGCATCTTGGGTGCCCCAAGGTTTTTATTCATTCTCAACCTTCATGGGTGTCCTAACTGACTTTTTCCTGCACCTTCTGCAGTTAGGTGACGTCCTGGATATGCTTGTGATTCCGGTCAGCCTGGTGGGATCCCTGCTCTGACACCTGCCTACCTTACATCTCTGCAATGCAGGAAGCAAATTGGCACAGCACCCCTATTTAAGATGGGGCACTGTGCCAGTGTTGTTAGTACTTCATTTCTGCAAAGCAAGATGCTGTGAAAGAGGCAGCCACAATGCTTCTCCGAACGTTGACGGCAGAGGCAAAAGTACTCTGCACATGTTCTGAGGAACTCTTTTTACACCAGAGCCTTCAGTTCTTTTATCTATGAGACAAAGTCCTGATGAGCTCGGGCTGAAACTAATAAAGGCTTAATGATAATTGCCATGTAGTCCTTGTTTGTGCAGCAATCCTTTGACAAGCAGGTTTCTATTCCTTATCTTTAGATTTCTTCTCTGGTTATGGTTGACAGCTACCTACAAACACTAAAGGTTATCTAGACACCCACCCACCCACAAATCTTGAAATTAGTATAGTTGAAACAAAGGTAGGTTTCAATCTACTGTAACTGGATTAGTAATTTTATTTGTTGGGTCAATCGCCTGGTATCAACCATGCTGGATTTTACTAATTCATGTGCTTTTTAATGTGTTATAGCATGTCCATTGTTCTTGTTTTATATTGTGATGATCTAAGCTAGTCTTTCCCAACTTTTGTATGGCTTGAAGTGTCTGAGCCTGCCTACTCTTGGAAGCTAAGCAGGGTTGGGCCTGGTTGAAGTCTGGATGGTTGTCTTCATGTTGGGAACTTCCCAGGGAGCTTTAGCTATGGATGGTATAAAAAGGTTAATCATCATCTGGTGCCCCAGCTACGTCAGACCAACTCCCATTTCTGCAGAGGCCCTCCTGCTTCAGTCTCTGCAACATTGGCAGCCCCACTGCAATTTTCCTCTTCCTTGTTTCGCTTCGCTGCTGGCAACTTTGGCTGGGGCAGGTTTTATGGCAGGGCCGGGTGCTGACCCTGGTGAGTTCCTTGGGGAGGGGATGAAAACTTGCAGCCCCTGGAAGTTGCCACCCATGATATATAGGAGTGCAGGCGATGTAAACTAGCAGCAACCTGCCAGTGCAAATAGACCCATTTTGAAGGAAGTGAACATACACTGCCATCTAAAAAACGGCCTGTAAGATCATTTAACCCAAAATCTAAAATAATCTAGCTGATGCTCTCACCCTGCACTGCCAAAAGTGATCATGTGAACAGCCACTCCTGCTCATTTCGATGAGGCGAAAAAATTTCCAGCAAACTGTGTCCCAGGTGGGTCAGAGATGTTGTTTATCTCTCTTCCAGGTCCACAATCCACACTCTGCTGCCATGCTTTATGATGGGACTACCTCCAGCTGTTTTAAAAGTCACACATACACCCATTAGCATTCCCTGTAGTGCTAAACTTGTCTAGTTCTTGTGCCAATCCATTTGGAAGCAAATGGGGACCACTGACAAACCAAGAGAATGGGCTTCCCCGAGAGGTCGTTGAGGCCCCATTGGTGAAGGTGTTCAAAGATAGGCTGGACATGCACATGGTAGGCATGTCGTGAGCGGAGCTGGCTGGAGCCGGGGGTCAGACTAGATGGCCCTGGAGGCCCCTTCTGACTCGCTCTGTTTCTATGGTTCTATTTCCATATACTTGCAGGGGACTCCCTTGGTTCCCTGAAGTATATTACTTTGTACTTCAAAAGATCAAAAAATCTTCTTTAAAACAAAAATCCTCCAAGCAAACTGATGAGGGTCCTGCCAGATTCCAGGGCCTACAAATTGTTATGTGTCAAGACAGACAGACAGAAAGAGAGGTGGAGGAAGGGCCTGCGCCCACCAGGTTTATGTACATATTCAAAGCAAACAGCAACTTCTCTAGTGGCAATCCTTACAAATCAGCCAGCAAAGAGGACCCCTGCGCCTTGTGGGATTTGGCAATGTCTCTTTGATTCGGGTCTAATCTCATCACCCGGCTTGATTTCCTCTGCTGTTTGCCAGGTGCGCTCTCTTGAAGACTCTAACGCGCAGCTGGAGCAGAAGATCCGGGAAACCTACATAAAGCGAGCATCGGCTGATGGCCCAGACCTGAGTGGCTATTTCAACACCATCACAGATCTGAAGGCTAAGGTATCAGCACCATCATCATTGCCAGCTTTATCAATTTGGATTTGTGTTCTATTTTAGATACTGCTTAGATCCAAGGTTGCAGAGAGAAATTTACTTAGGCAACACACAAATCAAAACATGCTTATGCTTATGAATTGTGTGATGTAGCTCTTTCATCAAAAGACACATACAAAAATCTGCATATTAGGAAAAAGTACTAAAAAGGCATATATTATGGCAAATAACATAAAATTCAATCTATTAAGCAAAATAGGAGAAATGTGCATGAAAATGCATTTAAATTTGCAAGTGGATTATAAAAATAAATTCATAAACTGATACAGGAACAGGGCAAAACAAAATTAAGAATGGAAAGAGAGGCACATTCCGACTAAGTCCATCCCGACTTAGGACATGAAGATGTAAGGACAAGATATTAGATGACATGAATCTGCACCCAGTAAGATTTTCCTGAATGGTCTCTTACACGGGTATCTACACTACAAATGTGTATCAGCTCCATCCACACACAGGGCTTTCCTCAAAGAATCTTGAGATTTCTACAGTTGTGAGATGTGGCAGATTCTCCATCAAAGAGCCTGAACAAAATCACACAAAATCAGAATTGTCATGGTTTCTTGGGTCAATGGAAAACTATATAGGGCACAGTCCTACAGGGATGAGAGTCACTTCTGAATTTGGAGGCTTATGTTCTCCTAATGTGGTGTAGAAGGAGCAGTGGATGGGATCTTCATCTCCCTGCTCCTTTTGCTCTTCATTTTCACTAGACAGGACCTCAGATGGGGAGAGAAGAGCCTGGAGTGTCTTCATGACTCGTTGTATCCTGGCTGCCCCCCCATCCTCCTCTCCGCGCCCCCCCCCCCAGATTCTCCTCTGACCTAGGGGAGCAGCTGGTGTGGTTCTTTCCTCTCAGTCTGCAAAGGAGGCAGCGAGGGAGATTGGAACAATGTCTCTGCCCCTAAAGCAGGAAAACCACTTCATCCTATGGCCCCTCAGACAGTGCTAGGGGCCATAGGATTGTTCCCTCCAGGTGCAACTGTACGTATGCTTAAGCAGAAAAAGGTCCCACCAACCATTTTCAGCACTGACAAGGAAATTGGACTAGGCAAGACTACACATATTAGAGAGCATAAATGTGTACTTGTGCACCTGTGAAAAACCAAAACATTTATCTATCTATTTATTTAAAAGCTGTGCCATTTCCAGAGATCAAATCCCTCTGTGATCCCAAATGCACTTTTTAGGCTCCATAAACCAAAACAAAAAGGTGCTAAAGAGGAAGAGGTAGCAATTGGAGTGGGGAAGAGGATTCAAGATGGATTCTGCCATGAAGGACACAGGGGTTTGGTCTGGAGGACTGAGGGGAAATGAGGGGGAGAACAAGCCTCAGTTAGGCCAACTGTCTGGCAGATGCACTGGGGGTGTTCAGGGAAATACTGCCCCCACCCCCATGGTTTATTTGCAAGGTAGCTTATTGTGGGAGGCAGTGACAACTCAAGTCACTGCATCCATGCATTGACACAGCTTTTAGTTTGGAGCGTCCGTGTGAGGCCTTCTTAGCAGGGCTGATCTGAGACACTTTGTTGCCCGAGGCAGAACAGGAAACAGCAGTCTGAGTCAAGGTGGCATAGTGCTTCCGGCTGGCCTGAAAACCCCACAAGCATCACTCCCTGGCCATAAAAACACAACGTGGCTAACTTCAGTTTGCTCTGTTACCCACCATCAGGTGGCCTCCGACCCTGCTTTTTGCCAGCCAGTGGGCTATCCGTTCAAAAAGTGCTGGAGCCCAGTCCAGGCCCCTGTTGTTCTCCTCCTCGTGCCCAATGACCACAGCCCAAGACATGTGGGAAACTGCCCCCCACCCCCCCACCGGGATTTTGCTGCAGGTCTCCCTTGTGGGGCCTCTCTCTCATGATCTTTACTCAGCCTTAGCTGAGAGGGCTCCATGGATCCCCTTCCTGAGCAAACTCTCTCCTTTGATAGTACTCTGGAAGGCTTACCTGCCTCTTTCATCTACCTGCAGATCCAACAGGAGACTCTGACGAATGCTGGGCTGCTCTTACAGATCGACAACGCAAAGCTTGCCGCCGATGATTTCAGAGTGAAGTAAGATCTCTTCCTCCTCACTGCCTCTTTCTTTGTCTCATTCAGATGTTCGTGTTTGATTTAGGGGTACGGTTTCCTGAATGTTGAAAAGCTTTTCTACACAAGGCAGTTTAGCTGCTTCTGCTTTTGGCTTCATTGCTGAATTGAAATTTAAGCACAGCTGGCTGGCGAAACGGGACTATGCACAATTTAAATATGTTTATGGATTACCATTAAAAGAAAAAATTTGGGAGGTTGACCGAGTAGGCCTGAAGTTTTTTTGATGATGGAAGATTTTTTAAGTTTCTTTCTGTTAGTTTTTTTAGTTAGTAGAAAATAGCAATAAAACGTGTTAAAAAAAGAAAAGAAATCTCAGCACTGCACAAGGAGCAGTTCCTTTTCTGCTTCTCTAATACATAATCTCTCAGTATCACTGTGATTTAGTGAAATAGTGTAAATACACTAGAGGAAGTCATGCTTTCTTTTGTTTTCACAACAAAATGCTACATTTCCTTGTTCTAAAGAAACTTACAAAAATGTGGGTTAAACACTGTCACCCTTCAGTTTTCACAGTTCTTGTAATTTTGCAATAGTTATTGGCTCAAAAGACAGACCAAAATGTGTACAACAAAGTAATTTAGGATAAAATGCATTTGATATATATTTTAAGGTACAGAGTGTGCAAAAATGCATATTCTGAATACTGCTATCCAAGAGATATACCTGTGAAACTAGTGTAGTTTTTTAAAAATGCTGTTTGATGCATGAATGGGACAGAATGGAGTTATGGAGGAGCACCTGTGAAACTAACACAGCCCGGAAATAGAACGATCTGTACATCACTAATTGTAGCCTGTTTGTAATTCTCAATCTGGCCTATTCTGAGCAGCTGGCTGGTAAATAGAATAAAATTTTGCAAGGCCTGCTTGCAAGACCTTCCTTGTGAGTCTTTTTGTCGATGTTAGCTTGCAAAGAAGCATACCTCCTAAAAAGAGCTTTGTTTTGATCCAGTCACTCAGATTTTGGAAGACTCTTAAAGCAAAGCTGTGGTTTCTAAATCCCAGTTGACCTCACTAATTTTTGTTTGGTCTGGGAGTCTGATTATCTCAGCCCTGTGATGATGTCCGATTGAAATCACTGCTCCTCTGCAGTCGAACTGAAGAGCCATAAAGCTCCATCTGCAGTTAATTCAGGACATCTGTCATTCTCTATATAATATGGTTGTTTTCCTAGATAAATGGCAATATATTTGTCAGCTGTTTTAACAGGCTTACTTGTATTAACCTGACTTTCATATTCAGGTTGTTTAAATTCAATTTAGAAATTTCTGTAGTTAAATTTAATGTGTATGTTATACTGTATTTTTTGACTTTATGCATCATTATAGACTGCCCAGGGAGCTCCGGATACTAGGTGATTTACAGATGATGATGATGAAGAAGAATTTAGAACTGCCAGTGACACACTTTGGAAGCTACAGGGATTAGACCTCTGGGAAGATGACATGAAGTTCAGTTCAGGGGCGTATTGTGTGTGGAGGAATGAGTGGGTCCATCCATGCTGGCCCTAGTCTCAGCTCCCAGGTGTTGATCAGGTCTTCCATATGAGGCTACCTGACTATCACACAGCAGAGACTGCAAGTGGGGCCAGTCCCTCACTGCCCAGATTAATTACTTCTGGATTTAATATTCTAAGCAGACATTAGGCAATTGGATATAAAAGGAAGAAAAGCTCCCTTAGAAATGGTAGTGTCCTGCTTCTGGGACCTGGATCCAAACCTGGTATCCTTCTGATATTTTGGACTACAACTTCCATCACCTCAACTGTTTGTCATGCTGGCTGGGCCCGATGGGGAGTTTGTTTATGATTATTTTCAAGTCTATAGGCTGCTGAATAGCCATTTATGGATTCTCTAGGCAGCTGGCAACATTAAAAAGCAGCCAACAGTACAATTATAAGCACGGAGCAGGGGAAGCCTGCTGGGAGCAGTGTGAGCTTCTACGATCAGGTAAAATTGGTGTTGTGCTCCAAAACATCTGGAGGAGGCTCGGCTGAAAAAGGCTGGCCCGGAGTATTGCTGGCTGCACTCCTGGTTATAATGGTCATGGGGAAGCATGGATGCAGACATGCCCCACGGACCCTTCTGCCCCGTCAGGCTGGACTCCGAGGTGGCCATGCGCCTGTCCGTGGAGGGAGACATCGGCGGGCTGCGCAAAGTCCTGGAGGAGGTGAACGCGAGCCGGGCTAGCCTGCAGGTGCAGGTGGACAACCTTCAGGAAGAGCTGTCCCATCTCAAGCGGAACCACAAGGAGGTGAGAGGGCAGGTCATCTGCCTGAGAGGGCTCAGCATCCAGCACTGTTGCTGGCTTTGCCTTGTTGCTCGGTGCTTCACCAGAACTGCTTGCCGTCAATGGTAGCTGGAAGATCTAACGGTCCTTTATTTCTCTCTTTCTTAAGTTCCTTGCCAGAGGTTAATGGGAGATGCCTGAGTTTTAACCTCCTTCTCAGGGTCTCCAGGATATCCTAGAATGGAGTCAGAATGAGAGTGAGAACTTTCCCCATTAGTTCTGTGCCCACCTCTGACCCATCAGGTTCACCCAGTTCCACCCCTCCACCAATTGGCCCAAGCGGGTGGCAAAATGAAAAGTGTACACAGAATCCTAGAAACAATCGTTAGGATCAATCGTGTGGGCCCAGATCTGCTGGGCCTCTGTACAAGAGCACGTCCCACTGCAACATTTAGTTGCAGGCCTCCCCTTGGAATACCTCTCCTATTAGGGGCCTGGCTTTGAGGATTGTGCTCCATATCCATCCAGTCTTCGCCCTGCAGGGGTCCCGGTTAGTCCTCTGCGGATGTATGATAGACCCTTTCTTCCCACAGGAAGTGGCTTCTCTCGAGGGACGGCTGGGGGGCACCATCCATGTGGAAGTGGATGCCATGCCCGGTGCTGACCTGCAGAAAATTATCTCAGAGATCCGGGACCAGTATGAGGAAGTCATGGGGAGGAACCGCCGGGAGGCCGAGGCACTGCATAACTCCCAGGTTTGGAAGTGCCGGGCAAAGATGCTGAACATGCTGGAAGCGCGGGGGGGGGGGGGGGGGGGGGGGGTCAGCTGTTTACCCCTCTATGTGGGGATCTCATAGCATGTGGGTGGTGGTGGGGGGACTGGAGCAGAAGGAAAGATGTTTGATCGGCTTCTGTGAGATTCTTGTGTTGGTTGAGTCCTCAGCAGATACTTTCTGTCATTTCTTTCTTCGGACAATGCACAAGGACGAAGCCTTTTTTTAACTTACAACCTCTGCACATCTTTACCAAGAATGCAACCCTTATGTTCAGTTTTTCTCACCTTCACCAGAAAATCTGGTGGCCAAAAGACAGGATGCGGCCCACAGAAATTAGGGAAACTCTGTGGGCTCCTGTGACATCTAAGCAGGCGTGAGTCTGCTTAAAACACTTCCAGCCCCCTCTGGGCCAGCTCCTTCCTTCTAGCTGCGCCCCGCTGGCTGGATTGGCTCTCCCTTTTGTGCAGCCAACAGGGATAAAGACTGAAGCAGGTTTTCACTGGCAGGGATCGGCCAGGACTACAGATCACTGGGGAGCGGGAACCACCCTGGGAGCTTTCTCTGCCGGACGATTGAAGGCGCAGTGTTGCAATATGCTTCGTGGGGTCCCAGAGTTTGCCTCAGATGCATCTTCCGGAAATCACCTTTGGAAGACGCATCTGAAGCAGACTTTGTTTCTTTCTGCAATCACCTTTTGCAAGTGCTGAGCATCCAAAGACCTTTTCCATGTTGCTTTTATCTTCCCCATCCCTCCATGTTTCTAGTCCTTAGGAGTGAGGAGATTACATTCAAGAATTTCTCAGCACTGTCCATTGGTTTAGGACACTTCAATAGACAAATGAGGGAACAGGAGGCAGTGGGCAAGTGCCCTGCATTGCCTCTTGCCCCCCTGAATGGTTGAGGGTGCAGTCCTATGAGTGCTCGGCATTGCCTGGACAGTCCTAGGAAAGCTCAGGAGTCCGGCTTCGGAGCCAGTGCTGGGGGGTGCGATGCAATCCAGAGGATGGGGAGGCAAGGTCTACTAGGATGCGAAAAAGGGCAGTCGTGCTTTTGGGCCAGGAGAAGGGTGGAGGTGCCCTTCACCTCTGCATTACTTCCATCCTTGACTGGATGTCTACCATTCTCTGTGTCTGGGGGTCACAAGCAGCCATGCTATTGTGCTGTCCTGGAAACAAAGTAAATGATAAAAGAAGAGAATGCACACACACACATTCACAAACTCTCTCTCAATTTGCATTGTCCGCTTAGATCGCAGAGCCTTGGGGAAGGGGACTCAGCTCAAAATATTGGATAGCTTAGTGTTGGACTTCAGCTTAATTTGGTGAAAAGCAACCTCCCTCCCTCCCTCCCTTCCAGATGGGAACGGGCATGGATGGTAGGGAGGAACTGGTGGCTTCTTCTCTCTTGCAGTGCGAGGTGATCAACCAGGAGGTTGCCATCAGTACTGAAGCTCTTCAGGCCGCCCAGCTGAAGATCACAGAGCTGAAACGGCTGGCCCAGGCCTTGGAGATTGAGTTGCAGTCCCTCCGGAGCACAGTTAGTATCAGTGGTTTTCCAGGCTGTTGGTAATACTTAATAGCCATTTGCGTTGGCAAGTGATGTGGATTCAGGGGTTCCAGTGGGCAAAGACTGAGATCAACAGGTCGAGGCAGTTGACTGGAGTTTACATCTCCCACAACAAAAAGTCAAGTTTCTAGCCCTTAAGATTGCAAACACTGTATGTAAAAGTCTCGGGAAATGCCTACTGAAATCTCACAAAGCTTGTATCGACTGAATAGAACTGCCAGTGAGGAGACTGGAGGCAGTTCAGCAGGTCACATATCTCTTAGCTTGTACCCAGGCCTACCAGAAATGGAATTTAATTTTCACATTCTGTGTAGGTTGCAGAATTTTACTTTTTCATGATAATGGAAGTTGCATTCCCTTCATGAAGCCTTTTGACATTTTTATCATTCTGGGGGGTGGGATCACCCTTCACATGCTACATTGTAGGTATGATGGGGTGAGCCACTGTTCTGGCTTCCCTACAATGCCCGGACGGGGGAGGGGGTGGCAGTGCTTTAGGGGCGAGTCATGAACGGGGCCTGGCTCCCCCTCCGTTTGACGCACCTGTGTGCGGCGCTCTGCCTCCCAAGGCCATCCCCAGCCCCCCGCCCCCCATCCACTCTCCCTGCTGAAAATGTCCTGTGGAGCCTCCAGTCTCCTTTCCTGCTCACGTACCCTTCCTCTTTGCTTCCAGAAAGAGGTCCTGGAGTGCACCCTGGCAGACACCGAGTCCCGCTATGGGTCGGAGTTGATGCGGCTGCGTGATCTTGTTGCTGCCAGGGAGGCAGAGCTGAGCCAGCTGAGATTGGATGTCCAGCGCCAGGCTGAGGATTATAAGCAGCTAATGGATATCAAGCACCGGCTGGAACAGGAGATAGGCACTTACCGGCGCCTTCTGGAAGGGTAGGAAGGAGCGGGCCTGGCAGGCACGGGCTCTCTCACGGGGCTGCTCCATCACCGCCCTCTTTGCTCCCGAAGCTCAGAGGTGCTCACATGTCCTCGGGCAGCACCATTCACACCTAAGAGGGAGGTCCAGCAGGTTTGGGAGGACCCCAAATCTTGCCACAGTACAAAAAGAAAGGAGAAAACACCTTTCGGAGGAGGCTCCCCTGCTCCCGCAACAGCCCGACGTGTGGAAAGCGTGTGCACCTTCCTGGCTGGAGGCTGTTTGACTATGGGCAGCGTGGAATAGAGTATCCTGGAGGAAGGTGTGGCCGGCTGGGAGGAGTACTGAACAGGAAATGCTCTTAATCTGGTGGGCGCTGCCTTGATGGGCGATCTGTGGCCCTCCAGATATTTCTGGACTGCACCTCTAGTGATCTCTCCCCACTGGCGATGCAGGCTGGGGATGATGGGATTTGTAGTCCAGCACAAGCTGCGCACCCTTGCCTTAGATCACCGTGTGGAGGGTTCAGATAGGAAACTTGGTGGCATAAAGGGGAACCTCAGGCTCAGTGATGTGAAAACCTGGGGATTTTTAAAACTGATTCCGCTTTCTTTTGCTTTCTCCAGGTCGGAGGCCGAGCCACCAACTACCCCAGGTATGCAGAATGCTTTTCTCTTTAGGGTTGCCTTTTAGGGGAAACTGAAAATATTTGTCAACAGGAAGCAGGTCCTAATTTTGCACAGATTTTTGGACTGAGATTCTGCTAGCTTCTCTTATTGTATTTTCAGATACATGGAGAGACACCCCCACACCCCCACACCTGCTTGTTCTTCCTCTTCTGATTCTGTGTTTTTCCAAAGGGGATGTAGGGGTTCTCCCAACCTTTGGGCTTGAATGGGCTTTGCAGTCATTCAGCAGATCAGACAAAGAGCTTTGCCTTCATGAGGCTGGTAATCTACTCTATCTACTTTTGGTTTCCTTACAGAACTGAGATCTGAAAAAAACATTTTGTTTCCTGAATTTCTGGTACATAACCTCTAAATGACACTGTGGTGTAGTGAGCTGTGAAAATACACCCGCGAAAGTAGTCATCTTTTGCTTTCTTTAAATAACCCTGCATTTTCCTGCCCTAGCAAACCTAACCTAAAGTGCTGTTTAGAAACAAACAAATTTTGACTAAAGAACCCATTAAAAACTATGCCTCATGTTGAAAAGCTCATACTCTGGTCCAAATTGTAATGCACATACATCATCATTGAAACAAGCTTTTAAGTTGGTTTAACTAGCATAACTCCGCCTCCAACAATGAATCATGGGAAATGTAGTTTTGTGCAAGCACTGAGATTTATTTATTTATTTGGCATGCCAATTCTTAGGATCCTTTGCTGGGAGCCATGACAACGAAATCTTCAAAAAGCGAGCTAAATTGAGACAAGCCAAGTGAATTGCAATTCACAAAAATAGCCTTAAATTTGCCATGAGTGAACACTCATGTTCAGTCTGAGGAACCAAAGCTTAACACCAGTGTGGTGCAGTGGTTAAGAGCATGGGACTGGGACTCGGGCGATCTGGGTTCTAGTCCCTGCTCAGCCCTGGAGCCAACTGGGTGACTCTGGGCCAGTCACAGACTCTCAGCCCAACCTACCTCACAGGGTTGTTGTTGTGGGGATAAGATGGAGGAGGAGAATGATGTAAGCTGCCTTGAGCCCTTTGTAGGACATAGGCAGGAGATGTTGCAGGACTCCAACTCCCATGGGCCCCAGCTAGCATGAGCAATGGCCAGGGATGCTGGGGCTATAGCCCGACAATATGTCTAGGCTACATAAGCCACCTCACAAGGTGTGTATAAGGGAATTTTTAAAGTCAGGTTTTGGCAAGGGGTTGTCCACTGGGGCACAGAGGCCCCACTCCAAACAGCCTGTCAGTGGTTCAGTCCTACAGGCTTTAGCAAAGCACCTCTGTCTGAGCATCATGAAGAGACTCAAGGCCAGCATCTTGCTGGCTCCTCACAAGTTCACAATCGAGAGACTAAAACCTGAGTTCAGACACGCTGCGGTACAAAGAGCCCTGGGCATTTCAAGCCATGTTCTTCTGTGGAAGAGCTGAAGAAGGCAAGCAAGGAAGTCCAGGGCTCTCTCAACACTGATCTGGGGGAGAATTCCTTCTAGGTTGGAAGGAATTCTGGCTGGCTCTGGACCGTGAGCAGCAGCTAGCCATTGGGAACTGTTCTCACGACAGCTTCAGCACACGGGGGGCAAAGGAGAAGGTGGGCAGTCCCCCGCCCCCCATGCCCAGCTGGGGGTCCTCCTTCTGTCCCCTGCAGAATCCCACTTAGGTGGAGTCCTGCATGCTGCTCTAAGTGTGGGTCAGCCCTGATGTGGCAGAAGCTCCCATCAGCACAGGTCTGCGTGGGCAGCCTGGCCCGTGTCACCTGCCAGCTGGGTGTGGTGGGGGGGGGCAGTGTGGGAGGGGCAGGGGGTGGGCAACTGGGTGGCAAAGCTCCGAAGTCTCTCGGGAGCAGAGAGGCAGGGTCAGCAGCACAAGAGAAGACTCCATGCATAGCATCCCTGCACAAAGGCTAAGACTCCTCAGCAGCAGCAGGAATGCCAAGTAACCTAAGTCCAATCTGCAGAGGAAAAACATGTTTCAGTAAATGTCAAGTGCGCATTGCACAGTAAACATCCTGGGCTTTTTGCTGCATTGGCCAGCTTGGAGACTGACTTAAGAATGTTGCTGAAAATTCAATCTCTGAGATATCCCAAAGAGATAGGGCCCTTGGAGGTCTCCCACGCTGAACATTTGTTAATCCCCCATCCCCAGCAGCATCTCAGGTACGTCACCCCAGCTTCCTTCTTCCACCAGCCCCGTGTCTTGTGTCCTCCTTACAGAGCCCTCTGCGAGCCGTCGAGTGAGGACTCTCATCGAAGAGCTGGTGGACGGCAAGGTGGTCTCCTCTCGTGTGAAGGAGGAAGAGCACCAGTTCTGAAAGAAGGTGGCTTGTTGCCCTGAGTGGTGGCAGGCAGAGGTGTGTGTGTGTGTGTGTGTGTGTGTGTGTGTGGAGAAGAGGCACAATTTCCCATGACTCTGTCCACCAGGTAGATTCTGTGGCTGAAATGCAGGGGTGCCAATAAAGCAAGTCTTCCGCTTCTGCCAAGGGAGTGACTTTGCTGTGGTTTCTGAGATGGGGTCCTGGGTTTGGGGCCTTCAGGTCAACCTGTGACATTTCTTTGACCGCACCAGCCCCATGGCCATTGACTGCCACTCTGTTGTCGCCCCTCCACCCCAGCTTTTATCTGGGATGGGTTGTGGCCCAGCAGTCCTAGCTTCCTTCCGCAGTTTGGGGGATCCAGGGGCAACTGCTGGGAGGGCCCTCTCTTTGCCGGAAACCTTGGCAGGCCACAGTCTGCAAGGGGGAACTGAGGGTATGCAAACTTCCACCTCCCGGAAGTTCTGGTCTGCAGCATTCAGCAGCCCTGGCCAGCATGCCCAAAGGGTAGGGGTGGTGGGAGTTGCCAGCAGGTTGCCCACCTCCTGTGCAGATAATATTGGGCTAGGTGGAATAATGGATTGACCTGGCCAAGAGCGAGCATCGTCCTGTATTCCCATTCATCCGCCCTCCTTCTGCCAGCAGCACCATGGAAATAATCCTCTGGCTGCCCGGTTCATTTTTGCTGAATTTCCCTTTGGTATTGAACCCAATTTAGTTCAGTATGTGATGGTGTCAGATGTGTTTCTTTCCACCTGCAGTGGCCAAGCCAGTGGCCCATGGAACGCATGCGCCCCTTCTGTGTAATCCCTTCTGTCAAATTTGCCGAGATGGCGGCAGAGCCATTTTGGGCTGGCTGGCGGCTGAATTTCAGCGCACAGTGGCCAAAAGGGCCTGTTTAGTTTTAAAACGGGGCCCATTTTTCTTGCTGCTGAAATCTGGCAACAGACCACAGTTGTTTTTTCCACCTGTCCAGCACCGGTTGCTGAGGTGTGGCAGGGAGGCAGGTAATGTTGGCCACGACACAATTCCTCCCTAAAGAAACTGGGCTGGGAGGTCTTGATGGAACAGGAAGAGGAGCAGGGGCCAGCGGGACTGAAACCCACTCTATGGCCTTATCCCAAAAAGGACCCAGGAAGGGAGAGAAGTGGCTTGTGCTGGCAATTGCCAAGAAGTTGTGTGGAGGGGGGAGTGCCCAGATGGCACCCTTCACACACTCGCGAGGCCCCCGCAGCTTATATGTGAAGGGGCAGCAGCCCTGTGCCCAGATGCCCTGCCCCGTCTCGCTCGCCTAGCTGACATTGGCAATCCCATCAGTAATTCTCGAGGCCCCAAGTCATAACTTCTTTTTGACACTAGGTGGCAGTAGAAGCTGCATAATCAGTGCATGCTGCAATTTAGACTCGAGATCATGATGGGGGTGCCTATTTGTGCTACATGAAGTTTGAAGGTTGTTTTGCAGTACCCTTGAACAGAATTGTTCTTTTAACTGGGTAAGATAAAGGAAGAAACTGCTTAAGGAGAAATATGTTTTTCTTGAGGGGGGTGGGGTGGGAAAGCGAGGAAGACTCTCACAGAGCCTTAAAGATGTGTGTGTTTATTTGGCATGTGTTTACAGACCAGAAGATGATCAGCCTGTTGGAAATCAATGGATCGATGATCCATTACGGGGCTCTTCTAATCCAGCATCCAGAATTCCAAAATGCAGTACAGGCAAATAAAGTTGTTCAAGCCCTATCCAAAGCTAGCTGTGTGAGCAAAGGAAGAGGTGCCCACTCTGGGGCAATTTGAATTCATGCATGTTCCAGCACCCAACTGTACACTGAAAGTAACCCAGGGTGTCTTATGTGACAGACTAAATCCTTCGGCCGTGCCACAGGCGGCCACTAGGTGCCAGTGCAGCCTGCGTGCTAGGAAGGGTGGCTCTCTAGCCCTGCCGGCATTAGAAAGCAAAGGTGCATCATGGACCCTTCACCGGCATGGGGTGCAGTAGGACAAGGAATGCACAGTGAATAAACTCTCCACGTGGTCTGAGCAAGTAACCAAGCCAAGCTGGACCAGCCATTGGTCTAATTTCTCTTACAGGCAGCCATGGAGGAGCCCGTATTGGATCGTGCCCTCCCTCCAGCTCAAATGGCGCACTGCCAATTTGCTTCCAGTGACGCAAATAGCGGGGTGTGTGGGGAGGGCAGGAGCCAGTCTGGGTCCCCCCTGCTCCCCAGCATTAGTCTTTTGAAACGGCGTTACAAGTGATGGGAGGTGAAATTGCAGCTCCCAACCTCTTGGCTCATATGGTCCCCAGAGATGCTGCAGGGAAGCATGGGACGATCCTGCTGGCAGCAGGCTACAGGCCTTGGGATAAAAAGAGACTTCCCCCCCTCCCTTCACGGCATGCCCATTGTACTGGACAAAAGCCACACATGATCTTGGAATACGGCCTTTGATGTTGTGGCATCACACTCCAGAATTTTCTACTATTACCTTCTAGGCAAGATCCAATTCTGAATCTTCAGCAGTTAGTGAAAACATAGTTTTCTAACAAGTGTTCCCAGGAAACTACTAGTATCTTCTGTATGCAGCAATAACATAAAGTATTTAATCATGATCTATCATAAATAAATCACATCTATCAAATACAGATCTTATAGATCACAAAATATCACATAAAACATAGTATCAGAAGGATTGCATAATTATGATCTATCATACACTTCTGTGTAGGCTGAAGTGTCCAATCCTGCCTAATCTTGGAAGCTAAGCAGGGTCAGGCCTGGTTAGAATCCCAGTGGGTGACTTGAGTGTATGATTCTGTGATGATTGTTGTAACCCATTGTAATAGAAATATGATGATGATGATGATGATGATGTTTGATTAGTCTAAGCCTTTTTTTCACTGCTCAGAGAGTCCTGGTTAGGACTATTGGATGCAGGTTTACCAATCAGTCAATCAAATAAATAATTTGAACACTGCCTGGAAAATTTCCTTTAATGCAAACAATTCAGAAAAATCAGGTACCACTGCCAGATTCTGTTGTGCGTACATCGGTCGGGGGTGGAAGTCTGGGAAAGTGCTGCTGTTTACCAGAGCAGGTGGATCTCTAGCAAAACCCCTTGAGACTCAGGTAGAGCCAGAATGGAGCGGGAGTGAGCAGCAGTCAAACAAGGGAGGCCGGCAAGCCAACTGTCTGCCAGGTACGGTCTGTCCGATGCATGCAAATTCTGCAGAACAAAGGCACTGGCCTGCCATGGAAGGGCCAGAGGTGGGAATGTACAATACTGGCCAGAGCACCCAACGTGTTTGTCCAATATGCTACTGATAGTATATTTCAAATGTTTGCGTGCAGTCCTGCTTGCCGGAAGATTGCATGCTTGGAATTTGCTTCACAGCTAGGTACATATAGCACACTTTATTTGACGAGTCTTTGTAGCAGAGAGTGAGGGAAGCAAACTAAGCAGACACAGTCAGATGATACGGACTAAATATGGTCACAACTTTTATTGGTTACAGCTTACGGAGGATCGCATGGCACCGAGTGTGGATTGGGTAACTGGTTGGCCTGTCTGCCGGCCACTTGTCCTCCCAGCCCCTGTGTTGGCTCACTGGATGGGAAGCAAGAGATCGAGGTGCCACAGAGATGTGGACAGTTCACATGGCCTTCTTTTTCTGTTCCATGGGGGGGGGGGACACAGACTCCTCCCTCTATATCCTGCATGCAGACTCCCCTTTTTAGGGGGTGCAGGAGTCACTCCTAGCTTGTCTCCAAAACCGGGCCTGGCCTAGTACTTACAATGCTCCAGCTCTCCAGTTATGGTGTGGGAATACGACAATGGCAAAGAAACAAAACTCCTTTCCCATGAGTGGTGTAGATGCTTGCCTGTGCTTTCCTGGAGGGGGACCAGAAAGGAGAATTTCTCCCTCTGGTCCTCCTCCCAACACCCCTCCCATCCCATCAGAGCCAACCAGAGAGAGATACTGGCTGCTGTCAGTTTCCTTTCAAGCACGTGTGTGAGATGTGGTTGCCATGTGGTGTTGTGCGAAGGCACTCTGCACAAGTCCAGAAGCTCATTCTCACCTCCAGCAGTGTGTCAGCTATTCAAAGCCTAAGGCCTCGCTCTGGAAATGGAATCCAGCCCTGATGGGGTCCTGGCCAGGATGTGTTCAGAATGCTGAAGGTGCTTGAGAAGACGATCTCTGTGGGTCCCCTCCACCGAGCAGGAATGCAGCATGCAAGTAGTGGATTCTCTCCCTTGCTCTCTCGTGCCTGTCCCAGCACCTGGGAGCATCCGGCAGCTGCCTCGGCCCCCGCAGCATGTCACTGACATCTGCCCCCCACACCCCTTTATCTCCCCCATTCCCTGGCCCTCCAAACTGGGTCCAGGAGCCACCATTTCACTGGCACACAGTGCTCCTGATGTAGCATAGTCTGGGGCATTGTGGGAAATTGACATGGCAGCTCCAAGACCTAGCTGCCCAGGGCTGATGAGACAGACTGCTGCTTGCTGGGGCACAGAGGGACCACACTGAAGTAGGAGCCGGTCTGCCAAAGTGGGAATGACAGCACCAGAAGCCAGTCTGCCACGAGCCCCTTCAGACATGGAGCTGACCTTCCTGAGTCCTCCATACCAGTGAGATGGCAGTATCCACAAGGCTAGACCATCTGGGGCAGGAGCAGGGTCCATTTTATCCTTACTGCACTGTGTGATACATTTAAGAGAGTTTAAACTGCAAAACTGCAAGTGCTCAGAGAGGTTTTTCAAAGTCAGGATCAGCAAACACTTTTCTTGTTATTATATATCTGGGGTGTGGAAGATGCATGGAGTGGTGGCTGGAGAGAGGAGAAGGCTCAGCTGCCAGCGTTCATAGATGGAATGGGTGTGAGGGCGCCCCTTGTCCTTCGTTTCTGCCACCAAATGTCTTGAAGCCTCTGTCTTTGGCCTGAGTTCCAACTTGGGGCTGGCACAACAGATCTGTCTTCCTGAGACTGAACGGAAAATCTTCCTTGCTCCTCCGCTACATATCGAGGCAAATAATACCCAACTTCATCATGTTAGCAGCAGCAATATGCTAAAGAACAAATAATTAGGCAGATAATAAATAACAAATAAATAAACGACATATTTTAGGCTGCCTTTCCGGGGCACCTAAAATCAGCTGCCTGTGGCAGCCACCTCAGTCTCTCTCATCTTAGGACCACGCCTGAAAGCCACTCTTCCAGAGTGCCATGGGATTCTCATACATTCAGGGATGCTTAGAAGGAGCATCTAAATCAGCAGAAAGTGTGGCTGATAGGCAAATGCTCTGATGTGCACAGGACCAGCCCTCTCTCCTACCCTCACGAGAACATTATGTTCTGATTTTAAAATGTCTTGGCTGTACTGCGGAGTGCCAGGGCCTAATCCTTCCACCAGCCTCCAGGAGCTGGCCCTGACCCAGGCTGCAACTGGCCCTTCATTGCACACTTCTGAGGGTGCCTGTTCAAAAAGCTGCAGCCTGCGCGGCTGGGGATCCCAACATGCACTGCAAAGCAGGATTGGAGGCAATTGCCGACGGGAAGGCCATTTGCTGGATACACGGGACAGACCAGAGTCTTGCCAAGCACGGTGATCACAGAGAACTTGCTGCGGACTCTCCTTCCCTTTGGGACTTGATTTAATTAACAGCTTGTTCCCATGAGTCAAACATTTGGCATGGAACCTCACACTGAGAGGAACAAGCCATTGCTCAGCACATTTGCAAAAACAAGCTTGCGCTTCCATGCAAGCCCTTCCACTGAGAATTTGCAGGTGCTGTGTATGCGCATAGCCCGTTTCTTGGTGGAAAACGGACACTGGGCCCGAGATGCAAATTGCAAATATAATGCATCCTTTCAGAAAATCCTTTGTCACCCCTGTACAGCAGCTTTCTCCAAACTTGTATCCTCCAGATGTTTTGGACTAGGACATCTGGAGGATGCAAGGTCGGGGAAGACGGAGAGTTTACTTCCCAATGCACAAACCCGAAGTGGTAGGTGTCCATGACAACTTTTGCCAGAATAATTTTACTAGTTTTTAAGATGCTGTTAGACTGTTATTTATTTTTTTGCTGCAACAGACTAACCAAGTTACCACCTTCTGGAGAGTGTTTAAAATGGCAATGGTAGAACTAACCTACACTTTCAGATCTGCCTCCCCACCCAACCCACGGGTGTTTCAGGCCTTCTAGTACATGACCATGTTAGATGGGAGATGCGTGCATAGCTGTGTTGAAGGCTTGTGGGCCTTTTTGCACAACACAAACCAAATATACCAGAGAGAAGGCCAGAACCTGTCATCCTGACACACTCACTTTTCACTGGCAGGGTGTGTGTCTGGAAAAGAGGCAGCGTGCTTCTTATTTATTTAAAGCTTTGATGAACTGCTGATGCTTTCAAGGTGGCTTTCAAAAATAAAACCCAGTGGGTCTTGAAGGGTTTTATGACGCCTGGATTTAGTGGCCTGGTTCCCCAAATGCTTCCTCGGGACCTGCTGAGGTCACCTGCCATCAGCTTTTTCAGAAGGTCCATCACCAACATAAACCGGCTTGTTCTAGCCCACCTGTGCTTGTCCCTTCCATTTTGGACTGCTTGTTAGTGGGGCCATCAGGACAGGGTTTGAGCATGTTGGACCCCACAGTGCCTGTTTTCAAAGCAAAGCAAAGCAAAGCAAAGCAAAGCAAAGCAAAGCAAAGCAAAGCAACCCAGTCACCCTCTAATAAAAGTTGATGATGTGGGATGGCAGAAGCATCTTTCGTGGACATGGTGTGGAGGTGCCCTGGGGTGGCCTTCTGGACAGAACTTGCCAGACACATCAACTTTGTCCAAAATGCTGCAGGGGCCCCATATCCACTGGTTCAGTTACTGTGTTTTCACTTAACCACGGTTGACCTTGGTCCGAAAGAGAAGTCGTAAAGTGCCGTAAAATGCCAAAGAGAAATTGTAAAGTGCTTCCTTTAAGTGAAAATACTCAGTTTAATAGGGAAAGGGGAAAAAATCATATTTTGAGATTGCTGGGATGTATGGTAAGAATGAATGTTCTATCTGTGAAATTGTGAAAAAAGAAATATGTATGCTGAATATATCGTGTTCACTACTATTTGCGGATTCAGGCATCTACTTGGAATCTATCCCCGTGGATGCAGGTGTCCTGCCGTAACTCATTCTTGTTTAAGGATGTCAATACAGTGCTGAAGTACATTCCTACCTCCTGGACAGGATCCTCTGGCTAGTGCAAGTGGACTATATCAGCTCTTGTGGTCGTTCAGAGGCTCATACAGCAGGGATGGAAAGACCAGTCATCTCCCTCCACCACGCAATGGACTGAAGACCTCTCAGCACTGGCGTCCTATGAGAGGATAGACTGCCAACATCTCAGCGCTCATTCTGACACTTGGTCAACCTACCCCAACTGATATTAGTGATACGGAATGGAAACGTGGAATATTTATATGCAAATGTGTGAGCATTTATGTGTGTGCTTGTGCGTGTGTGCGTGCGTGTGTGTGTATTAGTGATACATTCAAGACCAGCCAAATATATTTCTAATCATTACTGAGTAGCTTTTGTTTGTTGTTGTTTCGTGTTTTTGCTTAATTTTGTTAGTTTTGTCCCCCTCCCCCCTTTTTTCTGTATATATGTTGCAGTTCTACTCTTGTTTTGTATTCTGCTCTTGTTTTGCTGATGTTTGGTTTTGTCGAAAGAGTGCAAAAATCAAATGAACATTATAAATATAATATGAAGTATAAACCACTGAGCATTCCTAAGTTTTGGCTATGCTGGAGGGAGTTGAACTCCAAAATATCTGGAAGGCACCGAGTTGAGTAAAGCTGCCTTAAATAGGTAGGGACATGCACACACAAATATGCATGCATGCATACAACCCATAATTCCCATAATGAGACTTGCACTCCAGCAGATCTGGAGCACACAAGGTTGGGCTAGGCTGCGTGAGATACTGACACAAGCTGTGAAGGAAAATGATTACGTGCATCTAAGCAGGTGACATAAGAGAACTGGAACTGAAAGGAAAAAGAAAGGCACAGAAGGGGCTGATAAGAAGACCAAAGGTGGGACGGCAAGAGTTCACAGCAGGAATACACGCGCGTGTAAATGTGTATGCTGCAGCTTCCTAAAGCTTTGGTGGGCTGGGAACTTTCCTGTGCCCCCCTATAAGGAGCTGCTTTCCCCTGCAGAGCAAACTGAAATATTAGGGAATAAGCAGTGAAGCCAAAATGGAGGGAATCTGGTGAGGGGGGGCTCTTGGAAGAGCTTTTCAGATGAGGGGAGGCGGCTGCAAACCGCAAAGGCGCAGACTTCTCTCAGGTGCTGGGCAGGGCTGTCATTTGCAGACACTTCACACGAAAGGACGTTCTTGGCCGGCTGCCATTGTTTGGCCCTGAGGGGAGAGCGAGGCGGAGGGTGGTTTGGCTTCCCTCCCTCTTTGCCAGGCCTGGTGAGAGGCAGAGAGGAGCTCAAGCACCGTGGCAGGTTGAGGCACACACCCCAGTTTCTGCTTCATCAGTGAAATGTCGAACTGGAGCAAAGGCACATGGGAGCCTTCAGAAATCTTCTCGAGGGGGAAAAGGGCGCTCGAGCCCTTTCATCGCCCCTTTCATATTCTGCTTCAGTTGGCCTTTTTTCCAGAAGAGCCAAAGAATCGGAACTGTGAGGACTCCAAGCAAAGTATCTTGGGATTTCTTCAGATAAGGGCTGGCTCTACCGCTGGGTGCAGTGGTGCAATGGCTGCAGGCAACCGATACCGGGCAGCCTTAGCGGGATGTGGAGAACAGAGCTGTGTGTGTCCCCCACTGCAGCCCCTAAACTAGCCTACTGCCCAAAGATGGAGCAGAGGAAGGCTCAGCTGCCAGCTTTTATAGATGGAATGGGTGTGAGGGCGCCCCTTGTCCTTCGTTTCTGCCACCAAGTGTCTTGAAGCTTCTGTCTTTGGCCTGAGTTCCAACTCGGGGCTGGCACAACAGATCTGTCTTCCTGAGACTGAACGGAAAACCTTCCTCGCTCCTCCGCTACATATCGAGGCAAATAATACCCAACTTCATCATGTTAGCAGCAGCAATATGCTAAAGAACAAATAATTAGGCAGATAATAAATAGCAAATAAACGAACAACATATTTTAGGCTGCCTTTCCGGGGCACCTAAAATCAGCTGCCTGTGGCAGCCACGTCAGTCTCTCTCATCTTAGGACCACTCCTGAAAGCCACTCTTCCAGAGTGCCATGGGATTCTCATACATTCAGGGACGCTTGGAAGGAGCATCTAAATCAGCAGAAAGTGTGGCTGATAGGCAAATGCTCTGAAGTGCACAGGACCCCGTGTCATGCTCATTCTATTCCCATTGAGTTTGATCGGTTGCACATGTGAGAGGGAGGGAGGGAGGGAGATGCGCACACCCTTTTTTGAGCCCCTCGCCTCAAGCAAGGGAGAGAAAACACCACTGGATGGAGGCCAGGGTCCTGGACTGCTGGGACCTCCCCATGCTTCCCAGTCAGATCCTGTTCCTAGCAGCCCCTGCACTGAAGCTTGATGCTTGTCAGCCGGTGAAGGCAATCCAAACCATGCGCCTAATTCACTTTGAGAGCAAGGGGACATTTGGGTAGCAAGGTCTGATCAATGCTCTTCTCTCTGGCACCTTTGGATAAAAGAAAAGGGATGGACCTGCTAAGCCCATTATGAGAACTGGGACTCTTTGGACTGCCCACCCCCCATCTAGTACTTGGTGTGGGGGGACCCCTGAAGAAAGCAATTCCTCTTTCACAATCCTCTTTTTAATTCATAAGATGAGCTTTACTAAGCTTCCTGCTGTGAATTCCCACTGTCCAGCTTTCTTTTCTTTCATCAGCCCTTTTTGTACTTTCCTGAAGACCTCTCTTTTTGTTTTCTGTTTCGGTGTTTCTCTTCCATCTTTTCCAGAAGTGTTGGAGTAAAAATTCCACACTAGCTAAGAATTCTGGGGGTTGCAGTCCTATCCACCAGGAGGACCTATGCTGGGGAAGCTGTTCTAAGGAGATCACATACAAAAGAGGACAATGCTCCTGTCTCTTGTGTAGAAAATGAACTTTTCTTCAGTTGTACATACAAAGAAACATTAGCCCTGGTCATGCAGCTGTTCAAGAGATGTGAGTCCAGAATGCTTCTTTGCAACTTAGCACCTGGGCACCTGGTATTCATTGGCTGTCCCTATCCATTTCCTTCTTCTGCTCGCCCAGGAAAAAGACATGCACCATTCCCAGAAAGCATGTCTCTCAAGGGGCCGGCTTGTGTGGAAGTGGGTGGCGATTGCTCGTTATGATGCCAAGAAAGCCTGCAACCAGCCATCCCATGTGGTTGGCTGGAGTTTTTCCTTTTGTCCATATTTTGCTCCATCAATTCATAATGATTGCCTTTCCCTGGGATGCAAACTAGGAGGTCCAAAGCTCTCTCAGTACAAGTGATCTTTTTCCCACCAAGTCCAGTTTGTAGAGACCTGGAGAGGAAAAGAAGAACGCCAAGCCAAGGCACCTGCCGAGGAGAAGGTAGGATGGCCTTTTGCCTTCCCATTTTGCAGAAGACTATCCTCTGTTTGAAGGGCTGCCCTGTCCAAGCCCAGTTCCAAGAGAAAGGACCATCTGGAGGAAGGGCTGGGCCCTGAAGCCGCCCGTCAACTGCACTGGGACAGCGGACTGAGCAAGGTGGCTGTCTGGTCACAGCCTTCCATGCTATGGCAAGACACGCCACATTTCTATGTAGCACTGAATGATCCCTGCATTTGCATCCATCCACAGAACTCAACATGTGCCCACATTCTGCAAAATGGCGTCCTCTTCTGTCCACCTTTTTGAGTGTTCGTAAGTGGCCACTTTATCTGTGCTCGAGTTTGCCCACTGCTCTTGATGGCCGATCACACTGGGCTAGTAAGAATCAATCTTTTTTATGGAGTCACTCCTTGCATTGTATAAGCTCCGGGGGACCACCCAGCCATCTCAGTGCTATTCCGCAGCAAGAGTTTGCAGACCTAATATATTTGGAGATACAACCCTAAAAAGTGGGGCAGGCCAGCCTGTCTGATTTCAGAAGGCCTGAAGACAAAAGGACGGACTAGAGAGCAAAACTGCAGGCCTTTTGAGGGATGGGTGGCAAAGACGGGCTTCCTTAAGTTGCCCCTCCCTGTGATAATGTGTCAAGGTTAGGCCCCATTGACACAAATGAAGCAAAGCAAGCAAGCTAGCAAGCAAGCAAGCAAGAGAGAAGGCTTGGTTGACAGATTATCTTGAGACTGCTGCCATGAGATTGTTTACTACACTCAGAAAAAAAAGAGGCCATGGACTTGAGAAGGGTTTTCCCCTAGGGAGGTCAGGGCAGCAGCTGGGATCTCACTGGGGTGATAAACTTGTGTCTGGATCGCACAACTTCAGAATGGCAGAAGGGCTCACATGGTTCCTCCTCCATGCAGTAATATATATGCAGGGATACGGATTACTCATTAGCAGAATAGAAATTCGATAATACACAAATAAATAAGATGGAGATGTATATCTGCATCGGAATTCCTATATCTCTATCACCTGCAAGCCAATAGAACTTTAAAAGCCAAAGGTCACTTTCCCAAACGAGGACAAAGCATTTTAGCTGACAAGAGAGTCTTCTTGGAGCAGGCAGGCCGCGTCGCCTCTCGTTTTAGCTGATGCTTCAGATTTGCAGCACACGCCCCGGCTTAGTCACTGATTAATGGGAAGAGCTGGGTGCGCTCCCTCTCGGGCTTTCTCTCTCTCTCCGGGGAGGATTCTGGGGCCCTGCCCAGGGTGTTTCTTCTCTTTCAGGTCTTGCCAAGGCGGTAATGCAGGTGGGGAGGGCTGTTTGCATAGCCCGAGCGAGGAGCGAGCAGCCTGCCTGCCGCACCCAGCGGGGAGCCCGCAATGATTTTTAACCATATAAGGAAGCACGCTGGGGCAGGCCTGTTCTGCAGGCGCTGGGACTGCACAAGGCTGTCCAGGCCTACGTACCTGCGACTGAGCCCTGCTGGAGAATGATACTTTGCTGGCCACTGGCTGGAGGATGAGACGGGGGACAGGGGAGGATCGTGGGGTTTGTGGCTGAAGAAAGGGGGATGAACCAGACCCACATCTTTTGAGAACAGGCCCCAGAGGGGGACTGCATCTGCTGGAAGGCACTGGCCACCCATTTCCCCAAGCTGGAAGCAAGCACGTAAAGACAGCCATGCACAGTCCGTCCAGCCCAGCCTTCCCTTCTCACAGCACCCAACCAGTTGCCCATGGGAAAACCACGAGGGGGACACAAGTGCAACAGCACCCTCCCGCCCATGTTCCCCTGCGACTGGTGTTCACAGGCATAACACCCTAACCCGAACCTTGAAGGTTGCGCTCGTTGGGAAAATTCAGATAAATCCTGGAAGGAAAGGGTTGCTTATGTGCCTTTGTGTTATAAAATGCCTGCACCCCTTTCTCAGGAAGCACCCAAAAATGCCAAACCAGGTTACTGTGAGGCATTTACTGTTACTTTAAGAAGTGGGACCTGATGGCTTCCCCAAGAAGCTGCCAGGGCTGCTGTTTTGCTGATCAGTAAGAACTGATCAGGCTGCCAGGTTAAGAGCATTGCCATCACACTCATTTGCAGGCCAAGACTCACAATAATCCCTGTGCCTCAGTGATCCTTATGTTAATCTCCTGCAATCAAATGCCATTGTACTGAGTCCCCTCTGCAGACCCCTCGCCTTCTGACTATGATCATCTTATTTTGTCATCAGCTGCCCAGCTGCTGGGCCCATGTGACTCAGAATCTATAAAACACTCTGTATATGTTCTAAAACCTTGTAGTTGGTGGTGAGAGCCACTACCCGGTAGCATGCTGTCGTAAGTAACTGCAGGGGTCCTGGGTGATCTTTCAATGAAGCTGCTGGGGTTCAAGGTGAAAGGGGTCTTTCCCGACTGAACCTGGTTATCCTTGTTGCAGCTGCCATCGAGGCTTTCTTGACACACATAACCATCAAGACTTAATGGCCGCTGGTGAGCCACTGGTAGCCTTTTAAAGTCACCCAGGTTGGTGGCCACCACTCCATCCCGTGGAAGTAGATTCTGAAGTTAGACCATGTGCTGTGTGCAGAAGCCCTTCCTTCCTTTCATCTGTCCCGACTCTTCTGCCGATCAGCGTCATGTGAGGATCCTGGGTTCTGCTGATGCTATCAGAAAAAGCCTTTGTATGGATCCAACCACGCTCCTCTGAAGAGGGGCAAACAGGCTTCTTAACATTCAAACTACCAAAATGCATGGAAGTGGGACTCCAATATAAAATCCATGTGTGGGCATCATGGTTACAAGTAGAGAGCTGAGTTGAATGGCTCTTGTTTGACTTCGTCTGCTCATAAGAAGAACCAACTTGCCTGGCTGGAGCATGCCAAGAGAGAGTGAACTCGCTCATAGGAAAACTCCCTCACACCTAGTCAGACCACCGCTTCCAATGTGACCCAGTGTTTCCTGCACTGATTGGCAGCAGCTTTCAAGGGCGTTAGGTGCAGATCTTGGCCATTCCCATCTGGAGAGGACTGAAGCCCAGACTTATTGCGTGCAAAGCAGTGTTCCACCAATGGGCTTTCCCCTCTTAGAGGAAACCAGCAGGGTACGTATCTATGTTTCCTACTTTACAGATCATCGTCCTCTATTTCACTGGTTGGCAACTTGGTGTTTTCCAGATATCCTGGACTGCAACCCCCACAATCCCTGGCCTTAGGGCTTATAGGAGTTGTCATCTAACACCTCTGCAGTTTGTCTGTCTCTGCTCTATCTGAAGTAATCTAGGTTACCATCTAATCAAAGGAGTGTCCAGTCCCAGTCTGGTCAAAAGAACCTTGAGAAGGAAGTGTGGGGCCTTAAATTCAGAGGGCCCTACCTCTCTGCTGGTAATGCGAAACTTCATGGAGCACTAAAGGACCTCTAAAAAGATACCAGCAGGGCTTTGGGGTGCTGGCTAGGCACCATTGCTTGTCCCCAACATCTCCTAATCAGAGACACAACTGGAAGGAAAAGGCTCAATTTTTAGCCATTGAGAAGAGACCGTATTTGCCTCTTTTGTAAAAACAACCATTGCCACATCTTGTGGTAGGGAGTTCCACAGGTGAATGGTCTGTTTTGTGTATAAGAAGAAAGGCCTTTTTCCTGCCCTGCTTCTGCAGCCAACCCATTCCACTGTGTCTTGAGAGAGAAGCAGGTATTTCCTAATTTCAATTACACACCTACGTTTGTCACCAAAGCGCATCCTCCAAAGTAAACTTTGTACAACTCGAGAGGCTTCCAAACAACAAAAACACCTTCTCGGCTTTCAGTATTCTGTTCCCTTCCCACAGGAAGGCTTGCAGAAGGAAAGGAGAGGGGCAGGAGAAACTGCTGAGCGAAGGGGTGGGTGCCACACCTGCAAGTCACCTGGCACTGCTGGGAAGCTCTTTCACATGCCCGTGCATGGATTTCAGCGGTACAAGTCCCAGCACAAAGCGTGGGGGAGTTTCCTAGGAAGGTTGTCAAGTTTCCAGGTGCACATCCTGAGTCATCCAGAGGCTGGCAAGGCCTGGCCTTGTGGCCCAACAAAAGACTTGGCAAGAGGGCTAGGGGAGCCAACCGTGCCTGGCCCTGAGTCAGGGGGACCTTGTGCAGCGCTTGGAGGTCTCGGAGACGGGCTGCTCATAAGGCCCATTTCCCTTTCAGAGCTGCCCTTCCACCTTCCTTTCCTGAGGCAGATCTCTTTTGGGGCAAAAGAAAGGTTAGCTGGATGATATTCTTCTGTGAGCGAGACTTTTCAGCAGGTTCTCCCATTTTCCTGTTGACTTTTGGCTACCCATGTGGTGGCTTGCAGGCTGCACTTGGCTCCAAGGGCCATTTGGTCTTCTGTTCATCTGTGGCCTTGGAAGAGGAAGCGAAGCAGTGGAGCAGGGTCATTCACACCCATTTCCCAGGGGATAAGTCAGCTTTTTCTCAACCTGCCCTCTTTCTATGCTTTGGATCATAATTCCCATCATCCCCAGCCAACCTGGTCAATGGTCTGGGCTGAAAGGGATTATAGGTGAAACCATCTAGAGGGAGCCAGGTTGGGAAAGGCAGATTTGCATTGTGCTACTGGCCATTTGAAACGTGGAAAGGGAAATCTTGCTGCTACTTAACTTTCCACGTATTCCTGATCTGATGAGGTTCACTTTGGTCCTTGTCCTACAGGTGAGCAGATTGCTCAGTGGTGTCATGCAAGCTGGGATTGATTCTCTACTTGGTAGATTAGTGGTACATTCACTTGCCCAAAACTCTAGGAATATCTGAAAGGCTGGGCATATGGAGGGATGGTGCCATCCTGGCCATGTTCTCTAGTTCACATGTCTCCTCCGGAGAGGCTGCTCTGACTTGGAGGGTGATGAAGGAGGGGGAATAAAGTGCCGGCCCCTTGGCTGGAGGGACAAGGGGCAGGGCAAGGGGGCATGGCTGGGGGGCCTGGGATGCCTTTCTGTGGCTTCGTGTGGAACGATGCCTGCCGGATCCTTTGGGTGCGTCCAGCCGAGCTTTTACTCTGCAGTCACCCTGCATGCCGCACATAAGGTTACCAGCGGCTCGGAAATCCCCCACTGGCAGCCAGTCTGTGTTCCTCCACCACTGCGCCTGCCTCTTTTCTTACTGCAGAAAATCAATCTGGTGGGGAAGGACAAAATGGCTGCAGGGCATCTCCTGACTGGGCGCATGAAGTGCAGTCTGTCTGGAAACACCCCCGTATGCACATGTTTGCTAACCATCCAAAACATCTGAGGCCCTCCAGATGTGTTGTACTACAAGCCCCATACTCCCCAGCTAGCAGAGTCACTGCTGGCTCTGAATGAGGAGAGACTTCCCAGTGCAGAAGCTGTGGAGATGCTTCCTCAGGGAGGCTTGTTCTTCAGCATGTGGAACCATGATATGTTTCCACCAGTTCACATGGAACAACGATTACAGCAGCTGCTCTGTAATTTTCTGCCTCCTACTCTGTTCTCCAAAATATGGTTTATGGATTTCTCAGCTGATGAAGTGCAAAGGATGGCTGGCCTCTTGCACCCTTAATAGTTGTGTTAAGCCTGGGCTATTTCTTGCCCTTGACCAAATTTCCTCCTGGGTACAACTACAAAAGCTGGGGGAGGCCTTCCATCTAGCCAAGCCATGGCTCAGAGCAGAGGAGTCTCACTTCGGCCCGGAGATCTCCTCTGCAGAAGGATGGCTAAACTCAGGGCCTGCCAGATGTTTCAGTCTATAACACCCATCAGCCCTAGCCAGCATAACCAATGGCAAGGGAGCATGGGATTTGTAGATCGAGATACCTTTTTTTGTTTGTTTAGCCGCAAAGTCATGCCCAATCCATCACGAGCCCATGAACAACATTCCTCCAGGGTCTCCTGTCCTCTACCATCCCTCGGAGTCCCCCCAAGCCCACACCCACTGCCCCAGTGACTCCATCCAGCCACCTCATTCTCTGCCGTCCCCTTCTTCTCTTGCCATCAATTGTTCCCAGCATTAGGCTGCTCTCCAGGGAGTCCTTCCTTCTCATTACGGGGCAGTCAGGGTTGATTTCCTCTAGGACTGACCAGTTTGATCTCCTTGCAGTCCAAGGGACTCGCAGGAGTCTTCTCCAGCACCACAATTCAATGGCTTCGATTCTTCGGCGCTCAGCCTTCCTTATGGTCCAACTTTCACAGCCATACATTGCAACTGGGAAAACCATAGCCTTGACTATATGGACTTTTGTTGGCAGGGTGATGTCTCTGCTTTTTAGTATGTTGTCTAGATTTGCCATAGCTTGCTTGCTTGCTTTATTTATTTATTTTTCCATTTATATCCTGCCTTTTTCCTACAAAGGGCTCAAGGCAGCTTACATCATTCTCCTCCTCCATCTTCTCCCCCCAACAACAACCCTGTGAGGTAGGTTGGGCTGAGAGTCTGTGACTGGCCCAGAGTCACCCAGTTGGCTCCAGGGCTGAGCGGGGACTAGAACCCAGATCGTCTGAGTCCCAGTCCCATGCTCTTAACCACTACACCACACATAGCTTTCCTCCCCAGGAGCAAGCGTCTTTTAATTTCTTGGCTGCAGTCTCTGTCTGCAATGATCTTGGAGCCCAAGAAAATAAAATCCGTCACTACCTCCACTTCTTCCCCATCTATTTGCCAGGAAGTGGAGGACCACGAGTTGCCTGCCCCTAGATGAGAGGTCCTGCAGTGATACTTCAGCACCTGGTTCTTGCACTCTGCCTGGACTGGCCAGGTTGGCATCTTCAGCAGCATCACCTGGGGAGTTGCTCTGACTGGTGCTTGGGATGCTGCTTCTTACCTGGAGGGTGCCTCTTCAGGGGGCTTATTGTCTCACACAAAGAAGGTGGGAAGTGGCACTCATCACACCAAACTTGGCATGGGGGATGGCTAGAAAAAAACCTTGGCAGGGCCAGATTGGGGTGGCAACTTAAAGCCCTACCAAAAATGCACGATAAAGCAAGGATGCCAATTTGCATAACATTTGCACATGCTATTTATATATATACAAAATATTTCATCACAGTTGAGAAGTGACCTTCTCAGGAGGTTGGCCAGGTGCTAACCACTGATGGACAACTTGAAGGTCCTGCTGCCTCTTCCTTCCTAAGGTTTAATTTAACCCTGGACTGGACAGGCCTTTGCAAAGAAAGCTCTTCTAAATAAAAGACTGTCCTCTGTAAAGTGGGACACCTGCCCACCCTGGCCCAGGTGCAGCCTATGGGGCATTGACCTTCCACAGCTCAGAGAAACACGGGCAGACAATGGAGCTGGTACATTTCCTTCCCAGACAGATGTGCTCCAAAAGACGTGGAAAACTACTGCACACCCATGAAGCAACCTCAGCATGTCTGAAAGAATGTCTTGACTTAGGTGCGGCTTGGTGGGAAAGAATGCAGAAGCTTTGAAATCCTCGCCCATCCTGTAATTAATTTTTGTGCAAGTTTCAGCAAGGCCCCAGGTGCGGTGGAGAGGAAGACAGTTGAGGCAAAGAGGAGGATCAAGAAAAAGCAGATTCTGCTTCTGACAAGAGCACGGAGCTGTGATTCACAAGGAGTTGAGCCCAATTACCTGCAAATCTGACAGAGGGGAGCTTTCTGGACTGTGTGTTTAGGGCATACGCAAGAAAAATAAAATGTTCACTTGCTCCAGTTATGTTGCATGAAATAGTCTTCTTCAAGGAAGATATTCTTGATGGGGAAAGCTGCTTATTTACAACATTAAAAAGTGAAAAGCATTTCTTGGCCTCAAGCACCCCTCTTGCATGCAAGCAATGAAGTTCTTCCTGCTAAAAGAGCATTGGGTAGCAAGGCTGGGAGAGGCTCCTGCCTGAGACCCTGAGAACTGTGGACAGTCCACACTTGACTCTTCTGGGCAGGGTATAAGGAGTGTTCAATGGGGATATGTGACTGTGGGTAATGCTGGACAGTGTTTGTGATGTTGCTTAGAACCACCAATTCCAACCCATTTGCCCTGGCCGAAGTATTTTGCAACCCTCGGCACTCTCCCCACTATGCTGCACTGGCTCTTTTAAAATCACGTTAACCGTATGGGAATTTTGGGGTGTTGGACTGGGACTTGGGAGATCTGGGTTTGAGTCTCCACTCAGCTGTGATGCTCACTGGTGGCTTTGGACTAGTCACTGACTCTCGGCCTAACCTACATCACAGGGCTGTTCTGAAGATAAACTGGAGAGCAGGAGCCCATGTAAGCCACCATGGGTTTCTTGCAGAAGGAGGAAAAGCTGGGATAGGAATGGAGTAGTAGTGAACACTAAATAACCACCACACACCCTGCAAAAGATGGAGGAAGGGGCTGGATTGCGCCTGAACTGACTTTGACTGGGTTCAGACAACATGAGAACCAGCCCTCGAGGGCTGAGTGTAGGTTGCTGTTCAAATGTGGGTTATCGTGTTGTCTGAACCCAATTAAGAAAACAAACCATGCTGAACAAACCACAGTTTATAACCCATGAACTTTGTTCAACAGCAAAGAGTGGGATCTTGCCATGGATTTCAACACACTATGACCTGTTGGTGCAGATAATTCAAACAGTAAGATAATCCATGTTTCAGCCCCAACCCACAGTTCAATTATATTCCACACTCAGCCCATACCCAACCCTTAAATATGGGTTATTGAGTTCTCTGAACCCAGCCACTGAACATATCCATTTGCCAACCACTGAACTCCATGGGCTGCTTGCCATCAGACTCGCCTTGAGATGCATCTATGTTTGTTTCCATATGATTTGATGTTTTGTTGGTTGAGTACTTCCATGTTCGCATATTCAAGTTCACATCTGCCAGTATTCTAGACTAAAGGGATGAGTAGGCAGCCCTCTTCTTCCTCTTTCCAAAGCAAAGCTATTCTCCTTGCAGAAGGCTAGCTATGGCCCACCCGGTTGTACAGGCTGGATATCCTGACACTGCTCTTGACTCAGGACTGCTCAACCAGGACAAGAGAGGTGGCGGGGAAAGAGCAAAGCGTGACAAGCAAACAAAAAAGACAGGGCGCTGTCCGGTCGGGAATGGCGGCAACCTCAGGCCCTTTGTTGCAGTTGTGACCTGACACAGCTGGCCAGATGTTGGGGAAGACAAGGGCTGCTGCCCCCTTAACAGCTGCGTAGAAGGGGGAGCTTTCACTGGCGCAGGTCTCTCAATCCACCAGGAGAAGTTACATCAGCCAACATGCCTGTGCTCTTTGCAGCTCTCCGAAGAAGTTGGTTGCTACCATATCAGACTTGGGGCTCATCTTTTACTCCAACCTGCACTGCAGACATATGGATTTGCAATCATGAGCAATTCCTTCTTTCTAAGGAACCCCGAGGTTTGTGGACCAGAGGCTGGGAGGAAGGGGCAGTGTCATGGTTGCTGACTGGGCCGCAATTAATGCAGTTCCAGCAGCAGAGGCATCCAGAGCACCGTCTGGTCCAATTTTACCGAACGAGCTTCAGTTACTGAGGCCTGAGGATGTGACAAGGTGCTTGGTCAAGGCCACTCCACCACTTGTGTGCTTGCCCTTGCCCCTCATGGCTCATTGTACCTATTAAGGAAGGGATTTCTACCTGGGTCCAGGAGGCTGTAAGCACCTCCTTGAAAGAGGGAGTGCTGCCGGCTTCTCCCAATGAAGTTATTCTTAAGCCACTTCTGAAAAAGCCTAACCTGGACCCAGCTGATGTTAACAACTACAGGCCAGTGGCCAACATCCCCTTCCTGGGCAAGGTGCTTGAGCAGGTGGTGGCTGAGCAGCTCCAGGCTCTCTTGAATGAAATGGATTTTCTCGATCTATTTCAATCAGGCTTCAGGCTTGGTTCTGGAAGGAAACTGCCTTGATTGCTCTATGGTTTGTCCTTTGCTGGGAGAGGAACAGGAGGAAAGGAATGCTGTTGATTCTCCTGGACCTCTCAGAGGCTTTTGCTGCCATCACCTGCTGTATCCTTTGGATAGGCTGGCTGGGCTAGTAGAAGAAGGCATTGCATTGCATTGCATTGCATTGCATTGCATTGCATTGCATTGCGGCGGTTCTGCTCCTACTTGACCAGCTGATTCCGTTCCAGAAGGTGGTGCTGGAGGATTATTGCTCCATACCATGGCAGGTACGCCATGGGGAAGTGCAGGGTTTTATTTTATCAGGTGAGGCAGTGGCTGCTCTGAATCAGTGTCTGAGCATGGGAATGGGCTGGATGACAGCCAACGAACTCCGGCTCAATCTAGGCAAGACGGAGGTGCTGTAGTGGGTGGTTCATCTGTCCCGCTGGGTGATATTCAGCCTGTTCTGGATGGGGTTGCACTCACCCTAAGGGACAAGACTCTTGCTTTGGGGGTGCTCCTGGACCCAGAATTTGTTCAATTCGGGAAAAGCCAGCTGCTGGAGAATCTGCAGTTTCTCATAGTAGAAATCCAAACTCATTTGAATCCATGGTGCATTTCTCTCCTGCTCACACTCTCTTCCTGTTTCCAACTCTGAATTAGCAACTCTTGGGTCAGGAAGGATATTTCAGAGGGCCAGAAGAGCACAAAGACCTGACCACAGCTGGGCATGTTACTATCAGGACCCCTTAGAACAGCCACTCCTCTGGGCCATCCTCCTCCTCCTCTTACTCCTCTTCCACTCCCCCCCCCCCCCCACTACCACAGGGATCCTCCCAGATAGCCAAACCTTCTCTGTTCTGGCCCCCACTTTATTTTATTTATTTATTAATTAAAACATTTTTATGCCGCCCCATTCGCCGAAGCCTCGGGGCGGCTTACAACAATAAATTAAAACATCATAAATAACGTTTTAAAATATATACATTAAAATAAGATACAAATATACAATATGAAATAAGCCTCCCTGGCCCGATAAAATTCAATAATATTATCATTTAAAATGCTGCTTAAATAAAAAGGTCTTCGCCTGGCGCCGAAAAACAAATAACGACGGCGCCAGGCGGACCTCTCTGGGGAGCGCGTTCCATAACTTAGGCGCCACCGCAGAGAAAGCCCTCCTCCGAGTAACCACCCTCCTAATTTCCTTCACGGAGGGCTCCCGGAGAAGGGCCTCTCCCGCCGATCTCAGGGGGTGGCTGGGCATATATGGATGTAAGCGCTCCTTTACCCTTTCTAAATTTAATTCCAGCTCCCCCCAGAAATTTCTAAAAGCAGAATTATCAACAGTAAGTATTTAATATCAGCGAATGGAGGACACACGGTCACTGTTCTTCTCCAACCTTCCTCTTCTGTGCTGTGAAGCAGCAGTTTGGCGCCACCTGTGGGTCGATACACATATTGCATGTGTACTCACATCCTGCACACATGTGCTTCCTCATAAAGAGCATTCATCTCTAAGCAGACACAGGAAAATGACCCGAGAGATAAAATAGGTAATCTCCAGAAGGCTGCTCACTCAAACAAATGTTTTAGGGGCATCCAGTAACTAGAGTCATTTTGCTTCTGCAGGACCATCTGATCTACACAAATGTGGTTCCATGTTAGTTTACTGGGGCACTAATAGATTAGTCCTATTGGACCAGGAAGCCCCTGTTGGGCCTGATGTTTTGCTCTGGCAGCCTTGGTCTAGGACAGGGGTCAGCAACCCACAGTCCGGAGCCGCACGTGGCTCTTTCATCCCTCGGCTGAGGCTCCCTGTCGCTCGTAATATGCCTCACAAGCAGCAAAGTGCGACACCCGCCAGCACGCGATTTATCGAGCTTTTCGACTCCTGCTAGACCAACCATGGATAAATCCAAGAAAAGAAAAGCTTCAGAAAAAAGCAGAACGTTTAATGGTACGTGGGCAGATTCATTTGCTTTCACTGCTGACGAGACTGGTTTACCAGTATGCTTAATATGTGCTGAGAAACTGGCAAACAAAAAAAAAGTCGGCTGTTGCAAGGCATTTCCAGAATAAACACGCAGCCTTTGCTGAAAAATATCCGGGTGGAGATGAGAGGAAAAAAGCCATTTCGGAACTGATGCAGAAGGTTGATCTGAGCAAAAATCATAATGTAAATTTGGCTTCTTCTTCTTCTTCTTCTTCTTCTTCTTCTTCTTATTATTATTATTATTATTATTATTATTATTATTATTATTATTATTATTAACATTTCTATGCCGCCCCTTGCCGAAGCCTCGGGGCGGCTTACAACACAATAAAATACATTGAAATACAATAGAACATAATAAATTACCACTAAATACAAAAATACAAAAAATACACTGAGATACAAACATAATAATATAAAATTAAAATGAACAGTATAAAATAAGTAAATAAAGAATATAGGAGGAGAAAAGAGAAGGAAGAAGAAGTTTTATTTCATAAATAGTGGGTGACTCAAATAGACATTGAGTATTTTATTTGAAGGTAACCTTCAATCCAGCATCTTTTTTTCAGAGTTCAAAATGTTTTTGTTGCATGTAGAAATAAAAATTTGTTTTCTCTGTAGCAGTTCATTGATTTCATAAATGCAATGCACTATAGTTTTTTTATACATAACATAAAGGTAAAAAACGATACATGCAGTGTTATCTTCATTTTAGATGTCAAAAGGGTTTTGTGGCTCCTAGTGTTTTCTTTTCTGTGGGAAATGTGGGAAAACAAATGGCTCTTTGAGTGCTTAAGCTTGCCGACCCCTGGTCTAGGATCTGCCCTATCAACGCAAAAACATTGGCAAGTTTTGCCATGGAAGGCGTATTTAGTATGCATTTATTTGGCACTTGTGATGCATATTCTGCTTCGCTTCCATCACACAACTCAAAGCAGCATCAGTGGATTTCTCAGGTGGGTTTCTAGCCAGCTTCCGACCAGAGCCCTGATAGGGCTGGTTTCAGCATCACGTGCCCTGTGACCACGTCCCAGGGCCATGTGCTGTGCACACCTCTTCAGGTACCTGGCAGAGCAGTAGAAAATTGGGAGGGAAGAAACGAAATGGTGAAGAAGCAGGAGAGGGGGAGGGCATCCATCGACAGGCTGGCTTCAGCTGTGGAAGTGGTCTTGGGTCCATGTCTTGCAGTGCTGCCTTCTGTAATTGGGGAGCATGGGAACTGAGCTTGACTGAGCTGGACCATGGACCTATGTAGTTAAGCACTGCGAGGCAGCAGGTCTCCAAGGCTTCAGCCAAGGTTCTTTCTCAAGCCCGGTCCTACCTGGGACGGTAAGACTGAGCCTCAGTCTTTCTACATGCAAAGCACAGGAGAGCCGGAGTGGTGTCGTGATTAAGAGTACAGGACTGGGACTCGGGTGACCTGGGCTCTAGTCCCCAGTCAGCCAACCAAATGGGTGACTTTGGGCCAGTCACAGACCCAACCTACCTCACAGGGTTGTTGTTGTGGGGATAAGATTGGGAGCAGGAGCAGGAGAGCTGTGTAAGCTGCTTTGAGTTCTTTGTAAGGAAAAAAGGGTGGGATATAAATTTATGACGATGGTGCATGTGCTTTACTGCACCCGCACCCCCTGGGGGTGGCTTGCAGGGGGGAAAACAAAAGTACTCCAGAACAAAATTGATTACCAACACTGGCACATCCAGTTTATGCATTTATATAATTTTTGAAAATAAAACCAGCATTAATCCACTTTCCCTCAATGAGGTCCAGCTTGTTCCTGATAGGCTCTGGGTTCACCTCTTGAGCAGTACTGAAGCATATTGAAACTGGCGTTTTCTTCTGAAACATTTCATGTTACAATCTGTATACACAGGTATTTACAATTTACAATGTGCACTTACAGTTTTATCTCTGTGAATGTTTCAGTTTTTAAAATGTTTAAATCTAGATGTAATAAAGCGGATGCGCGCCTCGTGCTTTGCACCACTACTTATTTTGTATTATGCATCCTGTATCTGCCAAAAGGCTGACAAAAATAAGCGATCCTGAACAGAAAATGATATAAATTCAAAGGTTAAGGCAATAGGTATTGTCAAGCCCAGAAAGCAGCCTGCTCCCCTGTTCCTGGGAATATCTTAAGATGACCCTCTGAAGCAGTGCAGGACAGAATTTCTCAGGAAAATAGACTGGGATATTCATAGCTTCCAGTCAGGAACTGCAACCCTAAGCAGAGCCGAGCAGATTAAAATTCATTGCCCTGGCATGGATCAGACACATTGTGGTACCCACATGTGTTGCAGCACTGAGCAAAAAGGACTCCAAAGGCGTTGCGCAGCTGAGCTGCCTCTTTTCCTTAATTCATTTTCTGGCAAGGAAAAAGCCGAAAGAAGCAGTGGGAAAGCCCGGGAGAGCTACAAATGGCAACTGATGATGTCAGAAGTCTCCTCTCCCGCCCCTACCCCGCGTAAAATGGTTTGAATGAAGCAATTGCCCAATAAAAACCTCCTTTGCCAGCTCTCCAAGAAGATGAGTAATATCCCCCAGCGATGTCATTTTCGGGTGTGAAAAACGTGCCTGCGCGCCTGCCCGGCCGCCAGCTGAGGGCGCTCTTGCTAAGGTTTTGGCCCGAGCGAGGCCGGGCGGCAGGCGTCGCTTCTGTCTGTCCTGGGCCTGCTTCCCTTTGACCGGCAGCCGCGGGTGTCCGCCGAAGCTCGTCTGTTATCTTCAGCAGCCGCCACGGTGCAAACGGGACCTGCCGTGGGTGGTGAGGCGCGCTGGAGTGTTAGGAAAAAGACCAAGAGTGGATTTTGTGCACATTTTGGATTTGTGCAGGCTCGATCCTACAGGGCTTTATGATTGGACTGTTCCCTTTGCAAAGAAGGCCGATTGCCCTTGCTCCTCCGCCTTCCTCTTGGACATAGAATGACTCCCCGGTGGGATTGCTTTCCAGGACGCTCCTGCATTTCTGGCTTGGGAACGGCCACGCTTCACTAATGTCAAGGGCTGTCTTTGCCCTTTTTGTTTGTTTGTTTATTTCCCGATTTATATCCTGCCTTTTTCCTACAAAGGGCTCAAGGCAGCTTACATCTCCTCCTCTATCTTTTCCCCCCAACAACAACCCTGTGAGGTAGGCTGGGCTGAGAGTCTGTGACTGGCCCAAAGTCACCCAGTTGGCTCCATGGCTGAGCGGCACTAGAACCCAGATCGTCTGAGTCCCAGTCCCATGCTCTTAACCACTGCACCACACTGGCATCTCTTCTCTTAAGATGCACTAGACCTTTCACAAACCAGGCCCAATCACTGGGTGAGCTGCTGCCACCAAGCAGCAAAAAGTGATTGTCTCCTTCTTCCAGTTTCCAGAACATCTGCCCGAGGTGTGAGAGGTGCAGTGCTGGAATGCACTCTGTGTTGGTGGAGCAGGAAGGGTCACGTAGTTCAGGAAGAGGCTTCAATCCACACTCCAAATAATTGTAGGGCTGATGCATCCTCTAACCAGGGTGGGGGCATTTCCAAAGAACAGATTTGTTGCTGTAAAAGGGCGGAGTAAAATATGCAAAACTACAGACAGATGCTTATGAAATACTGAACCCAGTGACCGCAAGCTACAGGTCCAAGTGAGAAATCCATTCTAGCAGCAGGAGCAGACATGAGTTGCAAATTCAAAGAGATTGTGTGCCATGTGATGCAAACTGACTCAGATTGAGAGAAACTGCTGTAAGCTCTTTTCAGGGACTTTGATGCAATGATGCTTTTTTATATGCTAGTGATATTGTGCTCATGGAACAATACTTTTGCACAATGGTACTGTGGCTAATGCAGTCCTGCAGTAAACCTTAACCCAATTTCCTGCAAAGAAGCGGCTTGTTTTTGCAGTCCCCACCAATCTTGCGTCTTCTGCCCACCTTAGATTTGGGTCTGCCCACAACTAGCACTGACTCTGCTCAATTCTGGCTTTCAGGAAAAAAGTGTTCCCCACCTCAAGCCTATGGGAGCTCTTTGCATGCAAAAAACTAAAGTAGGGCTAATTCCCTGCTCTGCCCCAAACATCCACAGGGGATCCTTTTGATATTTCTACTGCTACTCTGCTACTACTGTATTGCTCTCCTTTTCTTGCTTTTGCAAGAACCCCAGTGTGGCTTACACGGATGGTTCCTTTCCATTTTACCCAGGCAACACACCTGTGAGATAGACTGGCCCAAAGTCACCCAGCTCTGGAATGGCACTTTACTGTAACCAAGCTCCAGCTACAAATGCCGTAAAGGAGCCATAAAACTCAACAATAGCAGGGAGAGAAATACAGCATCCATTAAAAATAATTTGACCACAGTAATTGCACTTCTTCGAATGGGAAGCAGGCATCTATGGTCCAGAAGTTTCCCTAAGGGAGGAGGTTTTGATCATTTTATGAGATGCCAGTGAACTTCCCCGATGGCAGTGGGGACTGGAACCTGCCTCTCCAGAGCACCACCCTAATCGTCTAACCCCACAGAGATGTGATGGTGCCTGGGAGCTTTGTCTGTTAAGGTGGTACTGCAAGGAGTACATTTTTCCCAGTCTTGCATAACTATTTCAACCAAGCAAAACTCTCTAAACCTGCCCTTACAAGCTTGAATGGGTTAATAGATCGTTTAATGAGTGGATGTAGTTTCTGTTATGAGGCCATCACAGTTGCAAAGGACAATCTGGAGCTATATAATTTATCTATTTAAAGCTTTTATACCCACAGTTTTGCTTAATGGACCTAAGGTAAAGGTAAAGGTTTCCCCTTGACATTAAGTCCAGTCATGTCTGACTCTAGGGGGCGGTGCTCGTCTCCGTTTCCTGGCCGAGGGAGCCAGAGTTTGTCCGCAGACAGTCTCCGTGGTCATGTGGCCGGCATGACTAAACACCGAAGTGCACGGAATGCTGTTACCTGCCCACCGAAGTGGTACCACCTTTTTATCTACTTGCATTTGCATGCTTTCGAACTGCAAGGTTGGCAGGAGCTGGGACGGAGCAAGAGATTCGAACCGGCGACCTTTCGATCTACCAGCCCAGCAGCACAGCGGTTTAAACCACTTAGGTCCCGGACCTAAGGTGGCTTACCGCAAAAGTTAAAACAGCCTCCCGCAACCAGGCAGGTTGGACTACAACTCCCATAATCCCCAGCCAGCTTAGCCCAGTTGGGGGAGCCTGATTTAAAATGATGGCAAAGCAATCTTCCTGCACGTGTGGAGCATCCACAGCAGACCAGCTGAAGGAAGGAAGTGGGGAGCCGAGTTTTAAATTTGCCCTTTCGTCAGCTCTAGTGGAAGGGGAAGGATTATACCAGCCATAGGGCTGGGGAAGCTTTGGCCCCTTTCCAGGGGGGTGCTGGCAAAATGGGGTGGTGGTGGTTGGGATCCTGCAGAGTTTGGCCGCCTCTGACATGTGCCCAGTGAAGCCCAGTATGGTCAGATTCAGTCCCAGCACCATCCGCATCACCAGCAGAACCCTGGAGGGAGGGCATCCGTGTCTTCGTAGATTTCCACAGCTGTGGCATGAATGGTGGGCCTCCTTCTCAGCGACCAGTTGGTAAATTTAAAGAGGAGTTTATTACCTGCAGGATTTCCTGCAGGGACCAACATTCTAGTAAGAATGCGGCCCTGAACAGAGTTGGAATGAGGTTTTTATACTTTTACAATCAGCTTTCGGCAAAATGGGGAACAATACAATCAGTCTTTGACAAGAGTGAGAACAATGGCGACAATGGGGAGTTACAGAATCACATAAGCAGCAGTTGAGCAAGTGATATACAGAAGCAGATTTGGTTAGCAGTAAGTTTTATCTTTTAATTTACACCTTTTAGGTAATCTTTGCCCATTACGTCTTTGGTAAGCTTTTTCCATTTTCTGAGGGAATTCTCTGAGACAGCTGCTAGACATTTCGATTGAGCTAGAGCCTAGGGGAGCCATGCCTATTATGAATGCCCTGAAACAGCTGATAGATATTCTAATGCCAGTTGTTACGTTAATCTGGAATCTGGGGATTCAGGCCTAACATTAAGCAGTGGCCCTCGCACACTCCCAACGGCTCCTCAGCTGGACTTGCACTCTAATGCAACAAGGCTCCTGCGATGAATGCCACAAAGCCCATAAAACTCGACAATAGTAGAGACAGAGATACAGCACCCATCAAACAAAATTTAGCCACACCAATTGCACTTCTGTGAAATCGTCACCTGTGCTCCAAAAGACTCCCCAGAACAGGGGGCTTTGACTATCCTGGGGGTGCCATGGGGTGATGGTGGTGAAGCTGTTAGACATTTAACAGGCAGTTCCAGAGTTCTGGAATGACCCTCTCTTTTTCCCTGGACCCACCTGAAGCTGGGCCACCCAGGAGGACCTCTGACAATGATCTCAACAGGTCAGCACTAGGCTGGTCCTTCCTAGAGGAGATCAACCCTGACTGCTCTTTAGAAGGGCAGATCCTGAAGATAAAGCTCAAATACTTTGGCCACCTAATGAGAAGGAAGGACTCCCTGGAGAAGAGCCTAATGCTGGGAACAATAGATGGCAAAAGAAGAAGGGGACGGCAGAGAATGAGGAGGCTAGATGGAGTCACTAAAGCAGTTGGTGTGAGCTTGAGTGGACTCCGGGAGATGGTGGAGGACAGGAAGGCCTGGAGGAATGTTGTCCATGGGGTCGCGATGGGTCGGACATGACTTCGCAACTAACAACAATACGGCTGCTCCTTGGGGAAGGCAGCTGTCCTGCTATCCTGAGCCCCAAATGCTTTACATCAACAGCACTTTGAGTTGAACCCAGAACCAAACGGGAGCTGCTGTAACTGTTTCAAGAAGGAAACACTTCCCTGCTTCCCTGTTACCAGCCTGGCTGCTGCATTCGGAACCAACTTTTTTTTAAATTGTAGTTTTACTGATTATTTTTATTCTATTTGTTGTACTGTCATATTGATTTGTTTTTATTGCTCGTTGGTTTTAATGTTGTAAGCCATCCTGAGACATTGTCCTAAAGGACGGCATATGAATGTTTTGAATAAACAAACAAACTGGGGTTTCCAATCCCTTTTGAATGGAGCCATGCGTGGAGGAGCTTGGCAGCCATCTGGAGACGATGCAGCTAACTGCAGTCTCGAATGGAGCAGTTGCCTAAACTTGTAGGATCCAGCTCCTTGCTGATGTTGAAGTGAGCCTGGGAACCTTGTATATGTGAAGGGTAGAAACATAGAAGCAGAGTGAGTCAGAAGGGGTCTCCCTGGCCATCTAGTCTGACCCTGGCTCTAGCCGGCTCCACTCACAACATGGTAATGTGAGCTGAATGGCTAATGTGTGTCACCACTGGCCATTGTGGTTATTCCTTTTGCCTCCCGGAGCGCGGATACCTAATGCTCCCATGAAGAGGAACTGTGTACGTGTGGTTTAGTGGTTCAGAGCATGGGACTGGGACTCAGGCGATCTGGGTTCTAGTCCCCACTCAGCCTTGGAGCCAATTGGGTGACTTTGGGCCAGTCACAGACTCTCAGGCCAACCTACCTCACAGGGATGTTGTTGTGGGAATAATACTGAGAGCAGGAGGAGGAGAATGATGCAAGCTGGTTTGAGCCCTTTGAAAAAGAAATAGACAAGATTTAAATTGAATGAATGAATAAAGTGAAAAGGACTCTGTCCTGATTAAGCCCAAATTAAATCAAAGAAGGGGGAGGAGCAGGAGGGTTGCAAGCTGCTCTGAGTTCGTTAAAAAAAGGAAAAGGCGGGATATAAATCAAATAAATATATAAACATATAAACTGTCCATAAGGCCTTGAGGAAAGTGCCTATCGCAACAGGAATGTGTACATTCCTTCAACCGCATGCATCATCTCCAACATGCCAGACTCTCGGAACGGAGCTGACACCTGAAAGACCCTTTCTTTGTCCAGGTCCCGGCTGAAGAAGCTGGAGTGCCAGGCGAATGTTCTCAGTGGGTAGGTAGGTTCATGGGGAAGAAGCCCCAATTGGTTTTTGTTCAGTCCCACCCAAAATGCATGTTCTCCAGTCAATATGCACAGCTTCCGAGAAACACATTCTTTATCTCTGCTTCAGAGGTGGGGAACTCATTGGCTGCAGGCTATATTTGGGCTGCTCATAAATCTATGGGACTCATGCCTCCCCTTCCCACAGAAGAGCAAGAAAATAGGGGGCATGGCTGCAGCTGGCTTTTCCCTGCACTTCAGCTATTCCCTACAGATCAGCTGAGCAGCAAAGGAAGGGGTTGAGGGCCAGGGGAGGCTTAACCCTTTCTTCCCCCACCACTTCTGATGAAAATGCCTCCCTTGGTTTTTATCAGCCTTAGGAAAAAAGCATAAATGCAGCCTAGGAAGGAGGGCCATCTTTATTAGGATTATGGGTAGGGAAGGACTAAACCTTGCCGAGTTCGGCTGAGCTGAACCGCAGGGAAAGGCAGGGCGGGCTGCAGATGCAGTTCCTGTTCTTGTGAAGCCTCACCCCTTTCCCCCGCTGGTCCATGTCCCCGCTGAGCGGCGGGACTCTGAGGCCACATCCACCCTCCCTGGAGGCTCAGCTATTTCCTGGCTGTGTGAACGGCACCACTGGGGCAAAAGAGGTTGCAGAAGCCCAGTCTACACCCATTTCAGTTCTGCTCCACATTAAGTTTGGCACTGAAATAGTCACTCTGGAATCTTTATTTATTAAAAACTTTTCCATCCCATCCTCTACAGAATGTCTTGGGCTGGCTTAGTAAAAGGGAGGGGACTTGCGGCCTTGCCTAATTTCCTGCACTACTTAGCTGGGGTAAGATGCACCTCTGAACTGGGTGCAAAGAGCAGGTTTCCCTGCATGAGGGGCTTAACCTGCTGCTTTACTGGGATTTCTCTCTTTCTTTTTTTGTTTCCAATGCACAAGAAAATAAGCAAGCTTTACACAAGGTTGTTTCCCCAAGACTTGTTTTCTCTGCCTTTTTGTATCTTCTATGAACCGTGCACAAGGTGCCAATACGGTATAGCTGCAATATAGCAGATTTGCAACAATACACGGGGATTTTGTTCTCATCCAAATTGTCACAGCTGGCATTACTTGCTCGGCTCCATCATCCCCTCCCCCAAATGGCCTGCAGGTAGGGGAGAGACCCATGTGGGGGATGTGAAAATGCCCACAAACGTCAGTAAGTGGGGAATTACGAGCATATAATAAACGCCTTGTGTAGAGAAGCCCTGTATTTCTTGTTTCTTACAGACTACGCATTTAAGTGGAAAATGTGTATAACGGCTAAGGAATGCTCACACTTCCCAGGCTCCAGATGCTTACACTTCCCAGGCCCTGTTGGAGAGTATGGATATTGATAATAGAGTGTGCGTATTTCTCAGGTTGGGACAGACTGCAGGTGGAAATGGCAGATTGGGCAAAGCACTGTGAGAAACGCCCCAACGGTTTGAGCTGCTTGAAAGCGGAATAGTTGGCCTGGGAGGCAGGTGGAATCCCCCACTCCCCCACCAGCAACACTTAATTGGAGGCTGGATGGCCGTCGGGCTACCTCTGGCATTCTACAGCAAGCTAAGCAAGGAGCTGGCCTAGATCCCTGTGGATCCCCCTAATCCTAGGGTGAATTTGTTAGTCTCTCAGTTGAAGAGCAGATCGTTTAGTTCCTGGTTGAACAGATCGCTTTAAGCCATTCAGCCTCCCAAACTATCCAGCTGCTATCTCCAGGCAGGAATCATACCTTCGTTGAAAGTTTGCACCTCTAGCGCCTGCATGCACACAAGATCTCTCAGTTACGACCAGCATGGAAAACTACCGGCATGCGGGTCCTGAGCAGAGAAGGAGAGCACTGGTACACCCCTGCATGTAAAATCCTGTCACAGCTATCTGGTAGTTGCAGAAATAATAGTAATAGTAGTAGTAATAAGAATAATACTTAGTAGAAATAGAAGAAGGTAATAATATGGCAGCAGACACTGTAGATCAAAGATGCAAGGTTTAATTAGGATGCTGTCTTAAAGTTGTCCAAAGAGGAGTCATGTAATTATATTTTTAAAAGGGACGCCAAAGTGAATATCAGATGTCTGGCCAAGGCAGCTCAGAGTGATTGCTGAGTACACAGAATGGCTTCTGCCTTACATGAAGCGTTACCTAAAGATAAAACTTCATGTCTCTGAGCCTTGCTGGAAGCCAATGCTGAGAATGTGTGGGAAATGTAGGGAACCGAAAGAACTGAACGTTTTGGTCTGAGAATGACTGGGGCACTTTAGGTACAGAGGTTCTTTGTATATGTAGGAATAATAATAGTAACAACAACATTACCTTACATTCTTCCAGGCTTTGCCCGGGGAGTGAAAGACAAGGAATCAGGGGCATCAGGGAATTATCCCAAATCCCAGAAGGCAGCATTTCAGATTTCACTAGTGTAAATTTTTGCAGGGATAATGCTGGAATGCAGTGCATCTGGGTTCAGGATGGGCTTTTAAACTTACTCCAGTTTGGACTGGAGTAAAGTTTGAAGGCTAGGCCTGATCACGGTGGCGTTCAACTTTACGTGAAATTGTGGGATCTGCTACTGCAAGATGTGGTGATGGACATCAGTATGGTTGTCCTAAGGAAGGTGCACCACTCGGCAAAACCATGACTGGACTCAGCCATGAAGCAGAGGGAAGCAGCTGCCTCAGACAGCAGATGCTGGGAAGCGGCGGGAGGTTTTGGGCAGCAGCACTGCATGAGAACTATAGTCCGCCTTGCGCTCTCCAAGTTAGCAGGTGGCCCTCAAGTTCAGCAGAGGACCGAGTCCCATCACCACTACCGAAGCAAGGAGTCCCATTGCTGGGAGGGAAGATGCCATCTTGCATTGCTTCATTAGAGATGTGGCATGGTGAGAAATCCGCAAGCATCATTGCACACTCAGTTCTTATTTATTTATTTAATAAACTTCTATGCTGCCCCATTCGCCGAAGCCTCGGGGTGGCTTACAACAATAAATAAATACATATAATCATATAAAAACAATATAATTGGAAATGCCCTGGCCAAAGATATAAAATCAATAAATAAGCTAACAATTAAAATGCCGTTTAAATAAAAAGGTCTTGGCCTGGCGCCGAAAAACATATAACGATGGCGCCAGGCGGACCTCTCTGGGGAGTGCATTCCATGGATTGGGCGCCACCACAGAGAAAGCCCTCCTCCGAGTACTAACCCTCCTAATATCCTTCATGGAGGGTTCCCGGAGAAGGGCCTTTCCCACTGATCTCAAGTTCTTCACAGAAGGTAGTTCACAGATCCCCATGATGCCATGTTCTTTCCAGGCCTCCCCCTTTTTTTGCAACCCTTCCTGCAGCTTCCTTTGAGATGCAGGGAAGTGTGCTAGTTTTTGGAAATGGCAAAATGAAGTGGGAACAGACTCTTATGCATTGTGCACTTCTGCACAATGCTGTCTTGTACTTGTGTGATGATAAAGAAAAACTCTGTGTGTGTGTGTGTGTGTGTGTGTGTGGCAGGGACAGTATGTCTAAAGGAGCCTTTCCTGCAAAGAATTTGGAAGTAGAAGTATCAGTAAAGCGGCAGGTTAAAAGTCTTATGTAGAGAAGCCCTACATTTCTATTTAAGTTGTGCATATAATATGCTGATTGTATTGGAGCAAATGTGTTGTATAACAAAAAAGCCTGAACTACTAGGTGGTACTAAGGATTCTTAAGCAAATTGACTTGATTAACCCTCTCTGGAATAATACAAGCATTTATTACAAGTGTTTTCACACGTCTATAAATTTTGTAGTGCAGTTCTCAGTGGAGGTGTACAATGATCACAAACTTTGGCTTGGATCCCCAAGCCAAATTTGGAGCTTCAGAATATGGGCAGATTTGGCTTGGACTGATTCAGATGAGTCAAGATTAGGAAAGCTGTTGCTTTGTGGCTGTCGGAGGCTGTTTTTTCCTGCCCCTTCCGAGCAGATCAAGACAAGAGGCTTCTAACACCAGTACTGATCGCGTTGAAGCAGGCCACCAGGCTGGCTTTGTCGTACTGCAGAGGTCATTAGCAAAAGACAGCAGTCAAGCTAGGAAACCATCTGACTAGGGAAATTACAAGAAGTTGGTTCCAAACTGAATCTTCCTCCCACTTCCTGACCAAATGGACCCAGTTCCTGCAGGGAATGTGGGATGCCACTCAGTTGGTCTACCCCTTTGATCTGCTTTCAAACTATGGGACTGATCATGTGACATCCATCCCCCTTTGGTTCTCACTTTTTAACCATGTTCCTCCTAGAACCAGACATGGTCTGGTTCTCACCAGCCTCTTGGCTTATCCCACCATTGGCTGGCCCTGGTCTTTTGGCTAAGCATTCCAACCCTGCCAGTTCTGATTCGGATTCTGAGGTGCTATTTTGGGAGAAGTGGGCCTAGAACCTAGAGTGGCTACCATTGGTTATCCTAGGAGATAAAAATAGATACAGCTATTGTTCTCTTTGACTTTTTCTGCCTTTCTTTGTCTTGCAAGATACTCAAGATAGCTTATAGATTCTCCTCCTCTCCATTTTATCTACACAACACAGCCCTGTGAGATGGAGTAGGCTGAGAGTCTGTGACAGGTCCAAAGATATCCTGTGATTTCCAGGGCTGAGTGGAACCAGAGCCCAGGACTCCTGAGTTCAGCACTCCAATCTTCTGAGCCTCTGCCTCCTGAAATTAGACAGTATTAGCAAGTGCAGCAGCTTCTTAGGACTGCCACATTCCAGAGAAATAGGTGCAGCAGATCTTGTGCTACATGCTGCATGCCTTTACATTTCAATTCTTAAAAAGAGAATGTTTGATTTTTTTCTGATAAAATTGGATTAAATTTGCAGGGATGATTACCACTACTGAGGCAATTAAGCCTGTAAAGTTTGAGGTTGGATTGCAGATTTGTGGGGTGAAGTGTGGTTGAATGATAGCTGGGTTTGGCTTCTAATAATATTTATTTGTTTATTTCCATTACTATGCCACCCCATAACCCAAAGTTTCTCTGGGTGGCTTACAATACTAGAACATAAAAATATACATACATACAATAAAATTATTGAACATATAAAAAATAAAACCATAACATAAAGCACCTCAAATAAAATATACTCACACATACCAGTAAACGCAACCACTAAATTAACCAAAATTGAATTGATAACATCCATGATAAAATATAAGTGTTAAATAAAATAAAATTAGAAAAACATATTGTGTGTTTTCCCTAGGACTTTGCAATTAGTGGGATTTGGGAGGGTGAGAATTCTGGGGGTGCGATCGTATGCATGATGAAAAACCCCCTACAGCGCCCAGCATTCCCCAGTCCGCTGGCTGGGGAATCCTGGGTGTTGCAGGAAGTTCTTCTGCCTCAGCATGCATAGGATTGCATCCTGAGTTACTCCAGGCTGTTTCCATCAGCTTCCTTTGGTCAGTTCCGCAGCAAGTCAAGAGGCCATGGGTTGGACAGGGAGCAAAGCTGGGGCAAAGTTGGAGCCTGCTTTGATAGAAAGCACTGCACTTCTGACATTGCCTGTAATTCTCAGAACAAAGCTGCACAGCAAACGTTGGGGTAATTGTCTTTTTCTTCGATACCTTCAAAATGGAAGGTGCAGGGATTTTTGTGCTAGAGTAGCCTAGACGCTCGCAGGATGTTGCGACATGTGACATGCCGTGTCCTCAGAGTTCTCTCCTCCCAAAGTACAGTGATTGGAAAGCACCTGGGAAGACATGCAGTTTGATTAGAAGCTGGACAGCCAATTAGCAACCACACTTCTCACCTACCCAGGTAACTCAGCTGATCGTCACTCCCTTTCCCAGGAATTTACAGAGAAGCAGAAAAAAAAAAATGCTGTTCTGGGGACAAACTGTGTCTCCAAAGAGCAAACTGCAGGTGTGTAACAGGCAGAGATTCCACAGAACTGGATGTTCAGGGGTGATGAACATCTGTGACCACTCCTGGTCCCATCAGCCCCAGCCAGCATGGCCAGTGGTTAGAAATGATAAGGGTTCTTGGTCAACATTTGGTTTTCTATCTCTGTTTTAAGTGAAGGATCAAAGTTGGGATCCACCATTGAGTGATGGCCCACTTTAGAAAATGCACATCCAACAAACAGGGAGTCTTGTGCACCAATGTTCCCAATCCTTTTTAAAATTTTGCACACTTTCCTTAGTGTTGAAAGTCACTTTGGAAGTAGCAATCTGTGCCGCCCTGAAAAGTTCTGGCCAAGCAGGGAAATGGTTTGTCCCAGAGTGGAATGCCGAATGTAGCATTGGTGGACCATCTTGGCATCCATGGTGCGAGTGCTACGGTTGGCTTTGGGGCACTTTAATCCATTCCTATGATGCCTGTTCCAGTGAGGTGAGAAATGCTTAAGAGCCTGGGACTGGGACTCAGGTGATCCGGGTTCGAGTCCCCGCTCGGCCATGGAGCCAGCTGGGTGACTTTGGGCCAGTCACAGACTCTCAGCCCAGCCTACCTCACAGGGTTGTTGCTGAGAGGATAAGATGGAGGAGGAGAATGATGTAAGCTGCCTTGAGCCCTTTGTAGGAAAAAGGCAGGATATAAAATAAATAAATAAATAAATAAATAAATAAAATATGGTTCAGCTCTGCTCTGCATGGGTCAGATATCTTCTGGGGTTCCATATCTAGTTCTGGTCATTGTGGCATAAGAAGCAGATCAGAAAACTGGAATGTGTCCAGGAGAAGGTGACAAAGGTAGTGAAGAGTCTGGAGACCAGGTCCTGTGTGGAAAATTTGAAGGATATGTGAAAAGTTTGAAGGAGGTGTGTGTGTTTGGCCTGCCAAAGAGGCGATAACCCTGGCCATTTTCAAAGAACTGAAGGGCTGTCACATAGACAGTGGAGGTATTTTGGCTTGCTTCACAAGTACGACACAAATCAATAGGTTTAAATAGACTAAACATTATTTATTTATTTAAACTATTTGTATGCCACCTATTGCCCTATAGCATCTCTAGGCCGCTCACAATCAAGCAATTAACCATCATATAAGACTAAAACAGCACCCCTAATAAATATAAAACATCCAATAAACAGCATAAATTAAAAATACAAATAAAAGCATGTAGGAGTTTGGTGGCTCAGATGTTAAAATATTTTTTAAAAAGGCAGATCTTCGCCTGATGCTGAAAGGAATATAAGAACGGTGCCAGGCGAACCTCCTTAGGGAGAGCATTCCAAATACTTCCATTCATAAGACTCCTGATGGTAGGAGCTATTCAACAGCGAAACAAACTGCCTTGATTCTCTTTGGCAAGGGGTTTTGAAGGATGGATTGGATGATTGGGTTCCTCGCAGCAAAGAAAGGCAGGATTAGTACAGTGTAGGTTAGTATAGTATAGTATTATACACCCCCCCCCAAACGAATGAATGACCACCTATCAGAAGTGCTGTGCATTGCCTGAAGTTGTAGTGGATTTCTTGTATTGGTAGGGGTGCCCAGATGAGGTACCCTCTAAATGTAATTTGAGGTGGTCCAGGAAGAGGAAGTCAAAGGAGTCAATAACAAAAACCTCTTCTTTATGTCTGGAAGTGTTCGATGAAGCTTGCAAAAAATGCAATTCTTCTCCTTTCTCACTGGGATCTTCTGGCCAAAATATTACAAAATTTGTGCATTTGAAAGTAGGGAGGGGTTTTGGTGTGTGTGTGTGTGTAAATATTTATTTATTTAAAACATTTGTATGCTGCCCAGTTGTGCCACAGCACCTCTGGGTGGCTCACAATCACAAGATAAAACACAATAAAAACCAACGACAACATATTAAAATACAATATCAATTACATATGGACAAAAATACAAAACAAAGGTTAAGTGGCATTAACTATTATATATGCCATTTAGGCCAAAACTGATGTGACATTGATATGTTATTGCTTCTAATTGGCGCAGTTTAAAAAGGGGGAGAGAACAATACCATTACACCAACCTCCAAGCGGGTTTGGGACCTCAACAGGAAGGAAAGGTAACTTTCCTTTGCCTGCAAATCTACCCCCTCCCCCACACACAACACACACACACACACACACACACATGCACTGGCATTTGCATTGTGAGGAAAACCCAACTGGCCATATCATAAATCCCACACCAAGTTTTATCTATGCATGTAGATGCAGTGAGAACCTGCAGCTTTCCATACTGAAGTTTATGATCTCTGAAGCAGCCCTGAGCAATTTCTCATTTTATATGCTATGATAATCAGATCCAAGAGGCATTCAAAGCTTTAATGCCGGAGTTTTTCATAAGCTTCTCTTTGTGATGTCATGGTTTTTCTTTCCCAGCACTTCATGGGCCTAAGGTCTCACACACTGTCTGTGAGTCCCCAGAGAATTTCATACAAGAAAGTAAGGTAAACCTGAACTGCAGCCTTGAGAAATACCCCTCCGTTTCTGAATCACAGGGGTGTTTGTTTGGGAACAAAAGGGAAACACAAAACCTCCTTTTGTGGAGCAAGGTGTATCTGCTGGAATGTAACAAGCACATGAATAGGCCTGGGGAGGTGAATGAGGATCCTGGAAGTTGGCTTTGATGCCGGTGATGATGAAAGCAGGAGGGAACGTGCGTGAGAGAGAAAAGGTCCATGCTATGACAACGCCCCCACCCTGGGGGAATAAAAGGAGCAGAGATCAAGGGAGTACTGCTACTTTTCGGAGAATTGAGCAGGGAAGTCTCTGGGTGCCTCTCTTTTCTGGCAGCATGTCCACCACTATCCGGCAGTACACCTCCTCCTCTTGCGTGAAGGGGCCTTCCTTCGGTGGGGGCTCCGCTCGACTTTCCTCCAGCCATTTTGGTGGGGGATACAGAGCCCCCAGCATCCATGGTGGGGCAGGTGGTCTCTCCCTCTCTTCCTCCCGCTATGTCTCCGGAGTAAGCAGTGGCTTTGGTGGTGGCTATGGAGGCAGCAGCTACTGCAGCAGCTTTGGTGGGGGCTTTGGGGGAGGCTTTGGAGGCGGCCTGGGGGGCAGCTTTACTGTTGCGGGCGATGGCCTGCTGGCAGGAGGCGAGAAGGAAACCATGCAGAACCTGAACGACCGCCTGGCTGCCTACCTGGAGAAGGTGCGGGCGCTGGAGGAAGCCAACACAGAGCTGGAGGTGAAGATCAGGGAGTGGTACAAGAAGCAGGGACCTGGTCCACAGCGAGACTACAACTGTTATTTCAGGACTATTGAGGACCTGAAGAGCCAGGTAAGGCGAGACCATTTTAAGCAGAGTGGGGCTCCTGGCCTAATGCAGGAGGCTGGGCTGTGGAAAGCACACATTTCCTAAACGAGCTAGGGAACCTCTCAAATGCAATTTTCCAATATGGCTTTCATGTAATGTTCTTCCTAAATTTGGTTCTCAAATAGCACACAAATATGCATTAACTCAGTGTTTTCTGTATAAAATTACCATCTCCTGAAACAGCCAGTATTGACCTCAAAATAACTGTACGACAGCAAAATGGTGTAAATGGGAACTCCAGCACAAAACTGCTGAGTTTGAATTTATCAGCAAAGCTTCTTTGATTTAATTTGGGCTTAATCAGGACATATTCCTTTTCATTTCATTCATTCATTCAATTTAAATCCTACCTATTTCTTTTTTAAAGAGCTCAAACCAGCTCATTCGCATCCCCTTCTTTGATTCAATTTGATTTACCCCCACAACAACATCAACCCTGTGAGGTAGATGGGCTGAGAGTCTGTGACTGGCCCAAAGTCACCCAGTTGGCTCCAGGGCTGGGAAGGAACTAGAATCCAGATCACCTCAGTCCCAGCTCCATGCTCTGAACCACTACATCACATTGGCTATAGGTTCTCAGTTACTATAATATACCACTTACAGCACTATTATTATAAATTACCATGTTGCAAGTGAGTCACTATTTCTTAGCTTTGCATAGATGTGTCATTGACCTGGTCTTGCCTCTTGCATTTTCAGCCTTTGGGTTCCTCAATAGACACTGTTCCTCTGCATTCATCACTGCATCCTTCACTTTGAAGCTCTTATGTTGCCAGATCAGGACCCTTTTCAATTTTAACACAACTTACCCAGTTGCAACTCTGAATTTCCTACTATTGATATTACTGCTAGCATCATTATGAGTACTAGTGTTCATTCATGCACATTATTACTGTCCTGGAAAGTTTTCAGTGTAAAATCTGGCTGTGGAAAGACAAAAAGGTGAAGAGGAGGAAGGAGAGGCCATGGCAACAAGGAATGGAGAGGAAATGTAGCTTGAAGCCGGAACACTGACTTTGTTCCGGTGGATAACGGGGTCAAAAATAGGGAAGGTGGCATTTCGCATGACCATGACTTTTGACTAGGACTGCAAGACATTGCAAAGGCATCTGCAGAGGATTGCCAGCATGGAGCAGGACAGGAGGGGCCCCTCTTCATCTTCTGAGCTTGCTGTGGGTGGGTGGGATCTTCTACAGGTCTGCCTAAAGATATTTGTGATGTGGGAAAGTTTTGCATCTCAAACAGCATTACAGAGATGCTAAGGGGTAAGGTCCCTTGAGTCATGAAACAGGTTCTGACCTAGGTGTGACCTTTGTGTAGGCATATGATGAAATGCAGGCAGCGGAAGGTGTACAGAAGGTGATTTCTCTCGCAGGTTCAATAGCATAGAAACATAAGAAGCAGTCGTATAGCGAGTCAGATGACTGGCCCATCTGATCTACTAGTACTGACACTGACTGGCAGCAATCACTTCGCTGGGTTTCAGGCAGGAGTTTTCCTAGCCCTGCCTAGACGTGCCTCAGAGGTGTGAGTCTACCCAAAGAGGGCAGTGCCTCCTCCCAAATGGAAGCCTGAGTCTGCATTACTTAGGCCGTGGAGGCATCATCAGTGGAAGGAACCAAGTCAAAGTCCCTTGCAGGGTGAAAATATTCTCCCCTGTCTGAAAAATGGTCGTTTCCTTTTCCGAAGGACCACAGAACTCCAGGGCCAGCTCAAGACATGTGGGTGCTTTGGATGAGAAACCTAAACTCTGAATCAGTGCAGAGAACAGTCTGCTAGGAAGTTCTTCTGTACAAGCCCTAGCAAAATGCTTCTGAAACCTCGCAGGAGGGAAAAGCTGACAGTACAGAAGTGCACTTGGCTTCTGCATGTTGGAAGGGGAGAAGGTTAAGCCCCACTCCCCATAGCACATCCCCCCAAATAGCTTTTCATAAAATAAAAAATCCTTAATGACTTCACTAGAGTTCATGCCCCAGTCTATGCCAAATACTGCAAATTTCTGTTGCTGGTGATCCAGTTCTTTCTAAACTGTCCTTTGACTTCTCTGGTCACGACTGACGCAAACCACTGGCCTGCTCTTGCACATTTAACAGCAGGCTAATCTGCAGAAATCAGCAGGCGAAGGTTTTGCTGGGAGAGAAATAACCATGGTAACTTGCTAGAACTTGCAGATCCAATTGCTCACAAGAGCAAAAGGTGATAAAATGCTGGCATTTGTAGTCCAGTGGGCATCCCAGTGTGCATTTTTCCTTCCTGCAAGTCAGTTTTGCTTGACAGTCCATAGTTCCTGAGAGCTTATGCCATAATAAATTTATCTTTAAGGCACTACAAGGGCTCTTTATTATTTGCACAGCACGGACAACCAGCAAAGTCCTTCCCCATACGTTCACAGCCATGGTCCCTTCGTCACTGTACCCATTTTACAGAGGGATCGGAGACAGCCCAATGTTTCACCAGAATTCATGGATCTGAACCTGCATGCAATTCAGCACTCAGTGAAAAGGACCACTTGGTGATGGCACATCATGCCAGGAATGATCCTTCCCGCCCCAGTCCATCTGCTCGGCGGCACCTCCACCCTGCGGTACATTTCAAGGGTGCTCAGGGCCAGCCGTAACATTAAGCATCTCTCAGTGACTGCGCAGGACAATAGTTTATAAGGACAATGGCACTGCAAATTTTGCTTATGGCCCTGATCTGTTACCACTGAAACAGCATCTAAAATGTGTGATGATGTCTATCAACACTGGGAGAAAGGCATTCTGTACATGTTCAGAGGAAGCCTTAACAAAACTCAAGTCAGAGCATATTCCTGTTTACAAATTAGATGCAAAAAATAGAAACCACCCATTTCTTTCCTTCTTTCAGATCCTTTCTGCCAATGCTCAAAATGCCAGCATCCTCTTGCAGATTGACAATGCTAAGCTGACTGCAGATGACTTCAGAACTAAGTAAGCCTAGCTTTAATCGCAAATGGCAATTGCTTTCCTTTGGTGGGTTATCAGCAAAGTCATCTCCAGGAATGGAAGTTACGTGATAAATACTGCCTTTCACAACTCTCCCATTGACTTTCTTGCACTCACCTTGTGGAAACAGGTTTGAGACTGAGCATGCCCTGCGCCTGAGTGTTGAGGCTGACGTCAACGGCCTTCACAGAGTCCTGGATGAACTAAACCTGACCAGATCTGATCTGGAAGTGCAGATTGAGAATCTGAAGGAGGAGCTGACTTACCTGCAGAAGAACCATTTGGAGGTGAGGATGCTCAGTTTTTAGCCTTTCCCAGGGAGGCACAGAGCTAAAATGGGGCATATGCACACAGCAGGATTATATCTGGAGAATCCAGCACATAGCAGTATTTTCCAGTGTGTCCTATGAATAGAAACATAGAAACAGAGTGAGTCAGAAGGGGTCCCCCAGGCCATCTAGTCTGACCCCTGGCTCCAGCTGGCTCCGCTCATGACATGCCTGCCATTTGCATGTCTAAATGCATGTCCACTGAATGATCAAGGACAGTGGATTGTCACTACAAGATGCCACTTTTAAAAAATGTTCATAAAAAGAGGTAAGGAACAGAGAAAGAAGAAAAAGGATATCAAGGGGTATGACACAAATATTGCATATAATTTCAACATCTAATAAGTTCATGAAAGAGCAAAAATGTCTCTCTCTTCTACCCACAATTAAGCCAATGATTTTTTTAATTAAGATTCACAAACAAATTGGTCTGATTTATCAAACTAATTTAATATTGTAGTATTTAGCATTGAAGTTAAAGTCATTAATAATATTTTTATGAATTCTGTTATCTTGAATATTAGTTAAATTGCTTATAATAAACTATCCATTTTTCATTAAATTCTTTGGCAGATCTGTGTGTGTAATTAAAAATTTGGCCATTATTGCATTATTGCTAGCTTATTTTTCCAGTCTTCGGTAGCTGGACTACAAGGTGTCATTGAAATATCTTTGAAACGTGGGTTGAACAAGTCCTCATCAAGTGTGATCTTATTTAATAATCCTCACAACCATGAAGTGGGGCCTGGTTCACACAGACACAACATTTGTTTGGATGCACTTGGTTACTGGAAACGTCATCACAGCAGTTCACTTCTGGGAACTGCCTCCAAGGAAGAACACCACGTTTAAAAACAAGGTCTGAATGTTGTAATTGCGATGGCCCATTCACATGGCCAAATCACTCCCGGATGCCGCAGTCATTGAGCGTTTAGCTAACACATATGAAGCAGCTTCTAAAGCTCAACTGGAAAAGCTAACATGCCAGGCACATGTAATCTTAATCTTCCCATCCTGTTTGAAAGCCATTTGAGCTGTTTGCAACCATCACTTCCTGCGGTAGCATCTTCCATAGCATAGCTAGGCACTGGGCGAGGAAATGTTTCCTTCGGTCTCTCGTGAGGCTTCCAGGATTCAGCTTCTTCAGCTGCCCTCAGATTCTAAAATTGTGAGAAAAAGAGAAACACGTCCATCCACTTTCTCTAAACCATGCTGGAATGTGTATGTGTCTACCATGTCCCCCTTTGATGGCCATCAGCTTAGCTTTAAATTGAGCTTCAGCAAAGTTATGGAAGGTGATGCTATTCATGGCTACTAGTCAACTTGGCTATGTGCTAACACTGGAATCTGAGGCACCACACCTCTGAGCGCCAGTTGCAGATGAACTAGAGGGTTGGGTGTCCTGCTCTGGGTTGCCCAACGTGCAAAGAGAGGATGCTGGAGTAGACAGGCCTTTGGTCTGACCCAGCAGGGTTCCTCTTATCTTCTAATGGTCTAGATCTTCTCCCTGAAGCTTGTTCCATGTTTAGGAGGATAACCATGGCAAGCAGTCTCAGTATAAACGAGAATAAAGCCTCCACAAAGCTAATTAGCAATGGCTGCTTTGACTCCATCGTAGACCAATTGCGGCCAGGACAGGGAACAGAAAAACAGAGGTTATGGAGATAAGGCTGAAAGAGCTTGATGATTATTACAGCTTCCTATTGTGTCTCTCCATCATAGGAAATGAATATTCTCCGAAGCCAGATAGGTGGAGAAATTACAGTAGAAATGGATGCTGCTCCTGGGGTGGACCTGACCAAGATCCTGGCAGAGATGCGCGAACAGTATGAAAAAATGGCAGAGCAGAACCGCAAAGATGCCGAGCAGTGGTTCTTCGCCAAGGTGGGCCTTCCTTTGGAAGAACGGTTATTCCAGAAAGAATCTTTTGATTCATGTGTCTTTACTGTACTGTCTCCCTTTCCTTGCAGACTGAGGAGCTGAATCAGGAAGTTGCCATCAACACAGAGCAGTTGCAGAGCGGCAAGTCGGAAATCGTAGAATTGAAACGGGTTCTTCAAAACTTGGAAATAGAACTACAGAGTCAGCTCAGCATGGTAAGAGACCTCAACAATGATTCTTAAACACACACACTTTAGGACATATATATATCAGCAAGTACACATTTGTGATTGTTTTTTGTCCTGTGGGCCTGAGCCCCAGATTTTTTGGTACCTTTCACTGTCCGAGTCCAGATAGTCTCCTTACTTTGTTGAGATGCTCTGCATTTCCAGCCACTTTCATGATAATCAGCCTGATAGTGATATAATGATAACAGCAATGCATTTGATAACATCATTGATATACATTTTCAATGCATATGGTATGTGTAATTTTCAAACAGTGTTCTGAGAAACTCTGGAATTATTCTACAAGAATCATCCAAATTCAGTGCCCTACAGGTACATTGGAGCACAGCTCCAGTTTCCAGTCTGCCTGGAACACACTGACTAGTCCAGCAAATTTGGAGGGCACCTGATAGGGAAGACTCCTCTTTGAGAAGACCAATAAGTGCTTGAATGCTCACAGAATCTTCTTCTCATCTATTGATGAAAAACCAGTGTGGAAAATGTTCCCACAAGTTTAGGAACATGTGCTTCAGTGCTGTAGGTCCTCCTCTTCTCTACAGCAACCACACTAGAGTCAAAAAGAAAGAGGGTTTTGGGTTCTCCTTCATGAACCTCCTTGTACATCCCTTCTTCTAGTCATGGCCAAATAATCCAATCTGGCAGGCAGAAACTGGGGGGAGAGTCATTGTCCTCCGGTGTTAAATAAGAGAGGACTCCCTTCCTAGAAACCTGTGGCAGAAGCCTGGCCTGGGGAGCTATTTGGCAACTGCATTTCATCAGGCCCCAGAGCCTCTTCTGCAGGGAACAGATATTCATGCAGCATCAGCCCTCGAGCTTGGCAGGCAACTGGAGACCTCAGGGGTGCCACAAATACTAGGTTGTTGGTCTTCTCCTTGTCCAACAGGGCCATGCATTCTTCCTCCTGCACTTCAGGTCCTGCTTCCAGCTGAGGCACCTGAGCTCAGAGATCTCAAGCTGGACAGTATGGACAGGGTTGGGCGTGACCATGCATGGCCCAGGGTTTACTCTGAGTGGGAGCCCAGTCTAAGTCCCCCCGCCCCAATCACTGGAGATAGGTTTCCTCAAGACAAGTCTTGGCCTTTATTTATCTGTAGGCAAATTTAATGAAACAGCTAGAAATGTCGTGTCATCCTGATAGCTGGTTGGGGAAACCCTCCAGCGATAGACTGAGACAGGTGGCTTCCCACAGACACAGCCTCTGATCCGTCCATCCCATTCTCATTCCCCAGAAAGCAGCACTGGAGGGCACCTTGGCGGACACCGAAGGCCGCTACGGTATGCAGCTGGCCCAGCTCCAGGCCCTGATCAGCAGCGTGGAGGAGCAGCTGGCCGAGCTGCGGTGTGACATGGAGCGCCAGAACAACGAATACAAGATCCTCCTAGACGTCAAGACCCGCCTGGAGCAGGAGATCGCCACCTATCGGCGCCTGCTGGAGGGAGAGGAAACCCAGTAAGCCCAGGCCATATTGGGATTCAAAATGGGGAAGGAGGAAATAGGTTGAGCCGGGGAGGTTTGTGAGCATTAATATCCCATGGGGAGGAAGTTGCCCAGTAGGGCCGCCAAGCGATCATCCAGTCTGGTTCTCTCATTCCAGTGCTTCAGCTTAAGTCCGTTGTACATATCTGTTGTTACATGAAGCTGGACCATCGTAGCTGTCCTTGTGCAATGCCTCGTGCTGGCTTGCAAAACTGGTGCAGTGCCAAAGGCAATGCCAGGATAGAGGTCCGTCTACCCACTCCCAGACCCAGACTGGCCTACTGCAGTTCCTTGCAACATTTGCCAAAAATCTAACGAATGGAAATAATACCTCCCACTGTTCATGTAGCCTAAGAGAAAAACCAATTTATTATTAAATTAATCAGTTGCTGTGCGATTGTATCCTTCCTGTCATGAACTATCACTCTTGGTTACTTGTCTCTGCACCTGCTTCATTATAAATGAATATGATGGCTTATGGTTTTCTAATTCTGCTTTTTCTCATTCTCTAGTATTTCTACTCAGTACGCATCGGCTATCAGAGAGGGTAAGCATCTGTTGAGACTTTATTCAGTTATACTCTTGGTTTCCTATTACATTGATTAAATACTGGCCTTCAAGGGGTGGATCATACACAACAACAGGGTGGGGGCACAGTGGTTTAAGGTGGGTCATAAGGGTAGGTTCCTAGTGCTTCCCTTCTTCTCTTTTAGAGGAGAGAGAAAGAACTTGTGAGTAAGAGAAAAAGAAACACAGACAGAGATGGAGAGAGAAGGAGAAAGACATATCTTGTAACAAATTTCAATTAGCCCCAAGTGCTTTATGACAGAATCCTAGGTGTGTTTAGACTGAAAAAGTCCTCCAACTTCCAGCCAGTCTTAGCCAGCAGCTGTAGGATTCCCCCCCACCCCCACCCCCCATCTAAACTTGCATAGGAATGCACTCTTTCTTAAAGATAGCCCCTAGCTCCGCACAAAGATTAGAGAAAGGCTATGCAGTTACTGAGCCAAAACAAAAGGCCCTTAACATCAGCTTGCTTTTCCACTTTTTGGCAAAGGAGCTGAGGGGGCGGGGGGGGGGGGCGTGTTCCATTTGGCATCTTAAAATCCCATTCCTGCCTTATAGGCACAGCTCTTCCTCTCCACACGAGGAATCACTTCAGGCAGAATTGCCTTACATTCAGAATCAGATGAGATTTTGGCAGTGCTTCCTTTAGCAAACAAAACAAAGCAAAGCAAAGCACCCTACATTCTAACCTATATTTTCAACTGTACTGTAGGCTGCCTAGGAAGGTCTCAGCAGTTCCAAGTGGATAAACACAGACAGACAGACAGACAGACAGACAGACAGACAGACAGAAACAAACTGGGTGCCAGAGGGGACAGTAGCAGGTGGCAAGTGCCGTTTCAGGTTTCTGCCTTGCTCCTCGGCAAGTAACATTTCTCATTTCCACTTCCCTCTGTAGGGCCGAAAACCACCCACCAGGTTCGCACAATCATCGAGGAGGTTCAAGATGGAAAAGTGATCTCCTCCCGTGAACAGGTCCGCGTCTCTGCACCTTAAGGCTACTGTTTGGACCCCCCTGCTTTTCCCCTCCTTGGTGATGCTGCTCTGTCATTCCCTGGGGGCTCCACTGCCTGCCGCCCACAATTCAAGCTCTGTGTGGCTGTATCCGCAGGGCTCTAATAAAGCCTTTTCCATTTCCTGCAAGCAAACCAGTGGGTTTGGTCTTGTTTGATTCAGTTGAAGTGAATGCTTCTGTTGTTCTTTGTCTTTTCACCTTCAGCCTTTCTAGCCAGACATGTCAAGTGAAAGCCAAGAATAACAACACACATTCACACAAAGAGATGTGTGTGATTGAGTTGATTTGCACCTCAGTATCACAATATTGACCCAAGCCATTTCTTGCTCCCTAAATAGAAAATTCTAAGAAATACATTCCTGTAATCCCTTTGGTATTCCAAGGAACAATGCAAAAAGGCCTTTCATAGAATCATACAGTGGAAAGGGGCCAAGAAGGCCATCGGGTCCAGCCAGGCCTCAGGCTTCTCATCCAGATTCTAACCAGACCTCACCCTGCTTAGCTACCAAGATTAGGCAGGATCAAGCTACATGCTTAAGCTTTCCATATCAGGCTATATGGAAAAATGTTTCACACCACACCTGCACAATAGCCATAAGAAACAGAGGGTGGGTTTGCACAACACAACAAGCCACAGTGATTTCTTGCACAGGATGATCTGCTGTGTTATTTGAACCCTGTTGTGGTATTTCAGCATGGTACACTCGGTTTTTAGACATCATAAGAAACAATGGCTTGTTTTATGATTTCTGTACTTCACCATAATTTCTCTGGTTGTTTGAATCTGGCATCATGGTTTCCATGGTCCTGATATGCAGCTACCAGAGAGTCCCCTAGAAAGAGTGGCAGCTGCTCTAGCCACCCAGCATGGAATTGAATTTCAGGAGCAATGGCTGATGGGATATGTGCCAACAGCAGGAAGGCTCAGCAAGTAGGGTGGTAACCATGCTAGTATAGAAATCACTTGATTGTCTGTCAGGTACGTCTAGGCAAGAAACTGCACTGTGGAAACCATGCAAGATTGTTTGTCATGACATGTGAACCCAGCAAGAGACTGGGATGCACTTAAGCCCATTGAAATCAATAGTCTTAAAACACACTCATACCTCTGCACTGGATTTTGGCTAATATCTCATTAAGGACTTCAAGACAAATGATGAAGTTTTATGACTTGCCTCCTGGACACTTTCCATAAAGAACCTCTAGTTTATTTATTTATTTGAGTTTTATCCTGCTCCATTAACCATAAGGTTAATTGTTAGAAGAACCTTACAAGGGATCACATCACCAGGAACAGTATCAAAGAGGAGGCCACCTTACCTTCATAGGCCTCTTAGGGAAGAGGTGGAAGTTTGCTTACTAGACACGGGAAAGCTCAGATCTTTTGGGAGAGGAATCTGAAATGGCCAATCACCACCAGAAGTTGCTCACTCTCCTTAAGGAGAAAGCAAAAGATACAGTGATCTCTCATTCTTAAAGAGAAAAGCCACCTTTAATTCTGCTCATCCTTTGTTCCTTATTACAATATGGGAATGCTTGAAGATTCTCCCTGGCCTGCGTTTTGAAGCAAACAGACCTGATCTGCACCTTTCATTCTGATGTGCATTCTGCATATGAGTCATGCTTTAGAAAATGCACTTCTCTGAATTTTGCAATGAGGTTCTTGACTCAAGCCCATATAGAAACACCTATTTTAGGATTAAAAACACTGAAGGTGCAACTGAATAGGTTATACCCTCAATGCTTGTATGCCTCCAATCGCAGGCTTACAAGCATTCCCTGCAGAGCGGTGGACACAGCAGACACCATCTCTGCCTCCTCCTGCCCTGCCGGTCAACCAGGTGTGGACTTCGGCCATCTAGCCATGGCACTTCGGATGGGAGGAAAGAGGCTGGAGCGCCACCAAGTTACCTCATCCCCGGCAAGCTCCGTTTCCTTCCCTTCTTGTCCCACGGAACACCCCCTTCTCCTATATTCCAAGGTTGCTCTCCTGAGCGTGCAGAAACAGCTGCTGCAGTTCTGTTCTCACAAAGAGAGAGAGAGAGAGAGAGAGTGTGTGTGTGTGTGTGTGGAAATCCAAGCACACCTCTGAGTTTGGAGCCCTGTTTCTGACCTTGGATGGGAGAATCTAAAGAAACCTTTGGGCTCTGAGAGAGGAAGAAAGAAAAAGAAAAAAGAAAAAGAACATGCGACTATGTAAAATGTTATTAATTTTTTATTAAATTATTAATTTAATTATTAAAATGATGGGTAAATAAAAAGGTCTTTTCCTGGCACCAGATAAATACTGAGAGAATAAAAAGTGTCCATGCATTGCTCTAAGGCATTTCAACCCTTTGAACCTTCTAAGGCTGCAAATTTGCACCAATTCAGGAATAAGCGCACTGAACTCAAGGGGACATAGAACATGCATAGGGTAGCACACACTCTTATTCTTTTTATTATATTCCATAATACATTGTATTATTAGTTTTCCCTCATGTTCCCCAGGATGGCTTACATGTTTCCTAAGCCACTTGAAGTGCAGTCTTATGCAGCTTTCTACAGAAAAAAGACCTGCAACACCCAGAAGCCCCAGCCAACTCTGCTGACTAAATCTGCTTGTACATCCTTAGAGGGCCAGGGATGTTTAAATTCAATGGCAGAACCACTTCATGTTCCTTTAGATCAGGGATGTCCAAGCTTTTGGCTTCTCTGGGCCACATTGGAAGAAGAAAAATTGTCTTGGGTTGCACATTAAATATACAAACACTAACGAAAGCTGATGAGCAAAAACAAAGGTCTGTGCATAATTTCCGTGATATCTGCTACCACAGATAAGCAAAAAAGTCCTCACATAATAATCCTAATTATACGGTGCCCCGTTCGGAGAGTCTTTTAAAATCATTGAGCAAGTCCCAAGTTTGCGATCACTAATACAGAAAATGAACATATCTAAGTAATAAAACTTCATTGATTTTTGTGGTATTTTTATTATAAAAATAAAAGAAAAGAGGGCAGCATAAAGCTAGTGGGATATTTTACATTGCATTTGAGAAACTAATGCATCAATATCTGGTTTGATGGAAGTAGTTGCGATTCTCAGTGAGTTCTCAAGATGCTCATCAGATATTCTGGTTCTAATTTTACTTATAGTGTGCTTCATTCTTGCAAAGAGGTTCTCACAAATGTTGTTAGTCGCAAAGTCGTGTCTGACCCATTGCGACGCCACGGACAACACTCCTCCAGGCCTTCCTGTCCTCCAACATCCCTTGGAGTCCACCCAAGCTCACACCAACCGCCTCAGTGACTCCATCTAGCCACCTCATCCTCTGCCGTCCCCTTCTTCTTTTGCCATCTATTGTTCCCAGCATTAGGCTCTTCTCCAGGGAGTCCTTCCTTCTCATTAGGTGGCCACAGTATTTGAGTTTCATCTTCAGGATCTGCCCTTCTAAAGAGCAGTCAGGGTTGATTTCCTCTAGGACTGACCAGTTTGATCCCTTTGCAGTCCAAGGAAACTCAGGAGTCTCCTCCAGCACCACAATTCAAAGGCCTCAATTCTTTGGTGCTCATCCTTCCTTATAGTCCAGCTTTCACAGCCATACATTGCAACTGGGAAAACCATAGCCTTGACTATACACACTTTTGTTGGCAGGGTGATGTCTCTTCTTTTTAGTATGCTGTCTAGATTTGCCATAGCTTTCCTCTCCAGGAGCAAGCACCTTTTAATTTCTTGGCTGCAGTCCCCATCTGCGGTGATCTTGGAGCCCAGGAAAATAAAATGTGTCACTACCTCCATTTCTTTCCCATCTATTTGCCAGGAAGTGAGAGGACCGGATGCCATGAACTTAGTTTTCTTAAGCCAACTTTTCACTTTCCTCCTTCACCTGCATCAAGAGGCCCTTTAGTTCCTCTTCACTTTCTGCCATTAGAGTGGTATTATCTGCATATCTGAGGTTGTTGATATTTCTCCCAGCAATCTTAATTCCAACTGGTGATTCATCTAGCCCCGCCTTTCTCATGATGTGCTCTGCATATAAGTTAAATAGGCAGGGCGACAGTATACAGCCTTGCCAAACTCCTTCCTCAATTTTGAACCTATCAGTGGTTCCGTGTCCAGTTCTCACTGTTGCTTCTTGACCCGCATATAGGTTTCTCAAGAGACAAATAAGATGGTCTGGTACTCCCATCTCTTTAAGAACTTGCCACAGTTGGTTGTGATCCACACAATCAAAGGCTTTAGCATAGTCAATGAAGCAGAAGTAGATGTTTTTCTGGAACTCCCTGGCTTTCTCCATGATCCAGCGTATGTTGGCAATTTGATCTCTAGTTCTTCTCCCTCTTTGAAATCCTGCCTGTACTTCTGGGAGTTCTCGGTCCACACACTGCTGGAGCCTAGCTTGTAGGATTTTGAGCATAACTTTGCTAGCACGTGACATGAGTGCAATGGTGCGGTAGTTTGAACATTCTTTGGCATTGCCCTTCTTTGGGATCAGAATGCAAACTGACCTCTTCCAATCCTGTGGCCACTGCTGAGTTTTCCAAATTTGCTGGCATATTGAGTGTAGCACCTTTACTGCATCATCTTTTAAGATTTTGAATAGCTCAGCTGGAATACTGTCACCTCCACTAGATTTGTTGTTGCTCAGACTTCCTAAGGCCCATTTCATTTCACATTCCAGGATGTCTGGCTCGAAGTCAGTGACCACCCCATCATGGTTATCAGGGACTTTAAGCTCTTTCTTGTATAGTTCTTCTGTGTAATCTTGCCACCTCTTCTTAATCTGCCTCTGTTAGGTCCCCACCATTTTGGTCCTTTATCATGCCCATCTTTGCATGAAATGTTCCCTTCAAATCTCCAATTTTCTTGAAGAGATCTCTGGTCCTCCCTACTCTATTGTTTTCTTCTATTTCTTTGCACTGTTCATTAAGAAGGCATTCCTATATCTTCTAGCTATTATCTGGAATTCTGCATTCAATTGGGTGCACCTTTCTCTTTCTCCCTTGCCTTTCACTTCCTTTCTTTCCTCACCTATTTGTAAAGCTTCCTCAGACAGCCATTTTGCTTTCTTGCATTTCTTTTTCTTTGGGATGGTTTTAGTTGCTACCTCTTGTACAATGTTGTGAACCTCCGTCCATAGTCCTTCAGGCACTCTGTCTATCAGATCTAATCCTTTAAATCTATTTGTCTTCTCTACAGTATATTCATCAGGGATATGATTTAGGTCATACCTGAGTGGCCTAGTGCTTTTCCCTACTTTCTTCAATTTGAGCCTAAATTTTGCAACAAGAAGCTCATGAACTGAGCCACAATCAGCTTTTGGTCTTGTTTTTACTGGCTGTATAGAGCTTCTCCATCTTTGGCTGCAGAGCACATAGTCAATCTGATTTCTGTGTTGACCGTCTGGTGATGTCCATGTGTAGAGTCGTCTCTTGGGTTGTTGGAAAAGAGTGTTTGCTATGACCATCCTCTTGCCAAAAATTCTCTTGACAAAATTCTACCAGCCTGTGCCCTGCTTTATTTTGTACTCCAAGGCCAAACTTGCCTGTTATTCCGGTTATCTTTTGGCTTCCTGCTTTAGCATTCCAATCCCCCATGATGATAAGGACATCATTTTTTGGTGTTACTTCTAGAAGGTGTTGTAGGCCTTCATAGAACTGGTCAACTTCAGCCTCTTCAGCGTCAGTGGTTGGGGCATAGATTTGGATTACTGTGATGTTGAATGGTTTGCTTTGGATTTGAACTGAGATCATTCTGTCATTTTGGAGATTGTATCCCAGTGTTGCTTTTCCTACTCTTTTATTGACTATGAAGGCTACTCCATTTCTTCTGAGGGATTCTTGCCTGCAGTAGTAAACCTGATGGTCATCTGAATTAAATTCACTCATTCCTGTCCATTTTAGTTCACTGATTCCTAAGATGTCGATGTTCAGTCTTGTCATCTCTTGTTTGACCACGTCCAGCTTGCCTTGATTCATAGATCTTACATTCCAGGTTCCTATGGAGTATAGATCTTTGCAGCATCGGATTCTCCTTTCACCACCAGATGCATCTGCAACTGAGTGTCCTTTCGGCTTTGACCCAGTCACTTCATTCTTTCTGGCGCTACTAGTACTAGCCCTCTGCTCTTCCCCAGTAGCATATTGGACACCTTCCGACCTGAGGGGCTCATCTTCCGGCGTCATATCTTTTTGCCTTTTGGTACTGTCCATGGGGTTTTCATGGCAAAGATACTGGAGTGGGTTGCCTTTTCCTTCTCCAGTGGATCACATTTTGTCAGAGCTCTCTGCTATGACCTGTCCATCTTGGGTAGCCCTGCACGGCATAGCTCATAGCTTCATTGAGCTATGCAAGCCCCTTCGCCACGACAAGGCAGTGATCCATGAAGGGGCTCACAAATGTAGGGGCTGCCAAAAAGCGAAGACATGGATAAGGCATAATTGTGAAGTGAAGGATATTTGTCTCTGGGAATACAGGACTTATAAAAGCCCATGATCAATTTTTTCTTTAAGTTGAATGTCAGATTGCAGCTCTATGCATTACATTTGAAAATTGGCAGGTAACACTTTTATGTCGATTGAAAATGGAGTTGCAAATATACCAAAATTGTGCTTATTTTCCCAGAAATCTTGGAATCTGTTTTCAAATTCTTGTTTCAAATCGAAAAGCAAGGCTGCTTATCTTTTGATGTTCACAGGACTGTGTTTAGCCAACATGTCAAAATGTATTGAATTGTTCGCAACAGAAGGTTGAAATATTATTAATAGCTGTGTTTCACTTGCCAAGTCACCAAGAGCTCATGTAGTGTCTGGTGGTGTCAATTCAACCGTCTGCGCTTGGAAGATAACACACTGGAAGCCACATACTGCCATAAAACTGAAGCCACACATGTGTACAAATAGCGAGAATATACATACATTTATTTTATGTGACATTGCGACATGATGCCGTCATTTACAAAGTTCACGCTTGAGAATTCCGTAATCGAGTTACCAAAAAATCTCATAATGGTTTAAGTAAGTTTACAATTTTGTGTTGGGCCGCATTCATAGGCATCCTGGGCCACATGCGGCCAACAGGGTGCTGTTTGGACACCCCTGCTTAAGATCATAATTTAAAATGGGCCACCTTCCATTTTCTGTTCCATGCTTACTTCTGCACAAATGCTGCAATGGAGGCATCATTGCTGGGTGGGTATCACCTGCTGAGGCTCAGCTGGATGGGACCAAAGGCCAGGCTGGTCCAGCATTTTCCCCCCAGTGGCAGACCCCATGAATATGAGGTATTCCTCAGGAACTGGGAAGGAGAGGCACAAAATCTCTGATACTGGAGATAATATTAAGCCATCAACACTAGCAGACATTCAAAGCTTTTTTCTTTGGAACTGTTTATTTGCCTTTTAAGGGCATCCAAATCTGTGGCCACCACGGCTTCCTGTGGCAGTGAAATTCCATGGTTTAACTCCACCCTCTGCAAAATACTTCCTTTATCTGTTCTGAATCTCCCTCTGCTCAGTGCCATTGAATAGTCCCTGGTTCTAGGGAAGAACTTGCCCCCAAACTATCCTAGTAGTCACACATTTTGAGGATGTGTGCCTGGAACTCCATTGGAGAGGGAAGCCATGACAGCTAAACTGGTTCATGCTTACTTGTCAGGGCATGCCTGAATGCTATCAGCATATTTGGAAGGGAATTTTAAAGAGCTTTGAACTGTCAATTCTAATAAACAGGTGAATTAACATAGGGCCCCGCTTGGAACTAAATATGATGCTCTCCTTACAATTACTTGGCAAAATGGAGCAGTGGAAAAAAAGATTTCAATGGCTTGTTTCATTCCGTTCTCCCTCCACGTGCCAATTTAAAGGAAGGATCACATCTCGATAGTTGCCTTACTCAGCTGCCGGGATGTCTTTACAAGCTGTAGTTGTTGCCTAGCTTGCAGGCTGTCCTGCTTTACCCCCCTTTGAGTAGCCAGCCAATTTGCAAAATTCATTAATTGTAGCTGCCAGGATGGAATTGTTAGGACCTGCCTTGGAAGACAGTAAATAATTTGGCAGGACATTCAAGGAAACACGTTGACGCAGTCTGAGTGGTCTTTAATCATTCCGTGCATGTGTGATCATGTCACGGAGGATGGAACGGCCCCTCCGGAGGCAGAACCGGGCAGATCCCATGGGATGTCAGCACTTTGGCTTTAAGCTTTCAGGGGAAATCAGAGTAAAAGTCATTGCTTTTGGATGATCACTTCTGCGCAATGGGTTGGAGCCAAATATTAAGTCATGCTTAGAGTTGACCCAGTGAAATCTAATCTCACCGAGCTCAGTGGGCCTGCTCTAAGGAGGTCTAAATTGGAATCTGGCCCATTGTGTTTGAACAGAAGCAAAAGTTACCCACCCTCACGGACGCAGGAGAGGGAGGCAAGACACAGAGAACTTCTATGGGACAAGCAGAGCTCACAGCTTACTTTAGCTCTGAGTTTCACTCAGGGGAGGGGGTCCGGATCTGGGCTGCTCTGGGGCCCCATCTGATGGCTGGAACCAGAACGCCCACCTCAGTAGGGGCAGGATCAGCCCCAGGTCTCGCTGGAGCCTCCCTGCAGTCTGAAATGATGCATAGGCATGTATCCACAGGGAGAGCTACGCCATCAGGCACAGGCCTGTTTGGGCACCTACTGGGCACCCACGCTTGCAGTGGGCCCCCTGACAAGAACCTGCTGCCGTTGCCCCTGCTCTCCATCACGGCGGCCTCCTGTTCGCCTGCAACAGGGACGGCCAAGAAGAGCAGCGGTGGATGCTGCCACTGCCTTGCTCCCTCGATCGCTGCTCGGTCGCATGGATGAGAGAGGAGAGGAGCAGCAAGCGCAGAGGCTGACAGTGACCATGGGAAGAGAGGCTCGCAAGGAAGGGCCCACTGAGGGTGTCTCGCTGAAAGGCCCTCCAGCTCCTGGAGCTGGCACTGCTGAAGGCCAAGCTGAGTGGAGAAGCACATGCCTTCCATGAAGGACAGGCCAGGCTTAGTCCTTGGAGTCTCTGATTTCTGGCAGCAAGGGATGGAGACCCCCCCCCCCCCCAGCTTAAAATACTGGAGAACCGCTGCAAGTCAGCATTGATATTACGTTGGAGAGATCAGTTTACCACAGCCTACTAGCATCCAGGGAGTCTGTCTCCCAGACGATCTCCCCAGTCATCATGGCCATGGATTAGAGGTGGTGAAAGTTATAGTTCAAAACATCTGTAGGGGTGGAGATAAACCAACTGAGTACAAGAGCTTTTCTATACAAGACATTTATTGTACACCCATGGCTCATCGCTAACGGTTGTTTTGGAGTTCTTTACACAATGTCATGATCCTCTGATCTTACTTCTGTCTCTGAACAGCACTTTTGGCATGTTTTTAGAGCTGGGAAAATGAGGTACCATTTCTGAAAGCGCCAGAAAACTATTCTCCCATTCGTGCAATTGCAATATCCTGCCACAGCACAGCGCCACCTAGGAGTCACACAGTGGCAAAGGAGCAAAGGAAAAACATTTCGTGCTGACCCCGGATCTCAGTCCTGTGACAAAATGGAATGTGGATGCAGCAATTTGTAGCCTCATGTAGAAAAGCTGTAAGGCAGTTTCGGTTGCAGGCCTTAGAAACAATGCTTCTCTTGATACAACCTGAAACAGGTTGGGCCTTACATGACACACCATCAAACTGAAGAAACAGAATACAAAGGCAATCAAAAGGAATAGAGCACTGAACCTTTGCTGTACCAAAATCAAACAATCTGAGCAAGCTAAAACTTTAAAAAAAAAAGGGGGGGGGGAGGAAATGTGCAAATAAAACACATAAGAAAGAAAAAGAGGTTTCAACCTCATGTTCTCCCAGAGCCTTAAAGCTGCATTGATGGGAACAGATGCTTAATGAAGGCGGAGCATGTGAACGGTGGCAGAGGCACAATGGTTTGATCACAGAATCACTGAATACTAGAGCTGGAAAGGGCCACCACGTCCAACCCCCTGCCCAGCACAGGACTCCAAGTCAGAGCATCCCTCTCAGATGGCTGTCCAGCTGCATCTTGAATGCCCCTGGGGTGGGAGAGCCCCCAACCTCCCTAGGGCAGCGGCTCCATTGTCGTGCTGCTCTAACAGTCAGGAGGTCCTTCCTGATGGTCAGCTGAAACCTGGCTTCCTGTAACCTGACTCTGTTATCCCTTGTCCTGCGCTCTGCGATGAATGAGAAGAGGTCCTACTCGTCCTCTTTGTGACAGCCTTTCAAGTAATTGTAGAGTTCTATCATATCTCCCCTCAGTCTTCATTTCTCTCTTTTTTAAAAGTAAGTTTAATTATTATTATTTTCTGCAAACTAAAAAAAAGAAACTAAAAAACATCAGTCATCAGAGACATCAGACCTACTGGGTCAGCCCCCCATTTTTTAATATCCGTAGACACAGTAAAAAAAAAAAAAAAAAAAGGTGCCAGAACTCATATCTTGGGGTCACACTTTTACATTAAAAAAGATTTAGTGTAAAGCCAGTCACTCTACACACACATAAAGCCAGTCACTCTACACATACATAAACATAATGGTCGCCGCCCGGCAGGGCAGTAAGCGCTCGCTCGCTCGCTCGCTCACTCACTATCAGCAGGGACGCAAAAGCAGCCCGCAGGCACTGTGCTAATGATGTTTGCTGCTGATCTGCTACGCCCAACAGGCGATTCAAAATCACTTCGTAAAATCCATTGGAAAAAAGGTGCCAGAACGCCGTTCCGGTGCGTTCTCTGACAAAAAAAGCCCTGCGTAGATATATTCAAATCTACGCATAGTCTTGTTTCTCTAGCCAATAATAAAAAGAGAGGAGACCCTCAGTCTTCATTTCTCGAGGCTAAATATGCCCAGGTCAATCAATCTCTCCCCATAGGGCTTTGCTTCCAGTTCCTGGATCACCCTTGTTGCCCTCCTCTGGACTCTTTCCAACTTGTCGACTTTTTTTTCAAGTGTGGTGCCCAGAACTAGACACAAAGGTGTCTCCAGATGAGACCTAACCTGTGCTGAGCTGAAGGGAACTAGTTCATCAGGTGGTTTGGAAGTGATGCTTCTGTTAATGCAGCCAAAAATAGCATTTGTCCCTTTTGCAGACTCATCACATTGCTGACTCATATTCCGCTTGTGATCTACAACGATTCCAAGATCTTTCTCATTTGCCATATTGTTGAGCCAAGTATTCCCCATCTTGTAATGATGCATTTGGTTTCATTTTCTTAGGTGGAGGACTTGGCATTTGTCCCTACTGGATTTCGTTCTGTTGTTTTCAGCCCAGCGTTCCAGCCTATCAAAATCACACTGAATTTTCTTCCTTCCTTCCAGGGTGTTAGCTATCTCACCCACTTTTGCATCATCTGCAAATACGATTAGCATTCCCTGCACTTTCTAATTCAAATCATTAATAAAATGTTGAGGAGCCTTGGGCCCAGGACTGAACCCTGTAGTTCCCCACTTATTACTTCTCCCCAGTTTGAAAGGATGCTATTGATGAGCACTCTTTGAGTCCAATTCTGTAGCCAACTGTGAATCCACCTGATAGTTCTTCCCTGTAGCCTACTTTTAGCTAGTTTGCTAATCAGGATATCATGGGCACTTTGTCAAAACCTTTGCTGAAGTCAAGATAGATGATGTCCACAGCATTCTCACAGTCCACCAAGGAGGTAACCCAATCAAAAAACGAAATCAGATTAGCCTAGCAGGATTTCTTCTTGACAGATCCATGTTGGCTTCTAGTAACAACTGCATTGTTTTCAAGGCAACTGCAGACTGTCTGCTTTATTTTCTCAGAATTTTCCCAGAGATGGATGTCAGATGGATTGACTTGTCACCTGAAGTTCTATTTTGTTTGTTTCTTGAAAATGGAGACAACATTAGCCCTTCTCCAGCCATCTGGCATTTCCCCTGTTTTCCATGAATTCTCAATGATAACAGACAGGGGTATTAAGAGGTCTTCTGGCAGCTTCTTCATGACTCTAGGATGAAGTTCATTCCAACACATTCAACCCACTTAGATGATCCTTGGTCATTTGCCTATCAGTCTTGAGCTGCCATCCTGCTCCTTCAACTTGTGCTTGCCTTCATGAGAAAGCTCACAGATTTCTTTCGGAAGAAGATTGAGCCAAAGTAGGAACTGAGCACTTCTGCCCTTTCTTTGTCATCTGCTATCATTTTGCCATCCACATGAGTAGCTGAACCCTCATTTCTTTTCTCTTTTACTATAGTCATGCCTAAAGAAGGCTTTTTTGTGGCTTTCAGCATCCCTCACTAGCTTCAGTTCATTCCTGGCTTTAGCCTTCCTGACATCGTCCCTGCAATTCTGTACTACCTGCCTGTATTCTTCCCTTTTAGCCTGGCCTTCCTTCCACTTCCTATTTATGTCCCTTTATGTTTTCAGATCTCTAAACCTTTTGTGAAACCACTTGGGCTTTTTCTGTTGCTTTCTACACATTTTTCTTGTTGGAACAGTTTGTAATTGTGCCTTTAGAATTTCCCCTTTTATAAATTCCCATCCATCTTGGACTCCTTTTCTCATTAGAGTCACTTGCCACAGGACTTCGCTTATCATTATTCTGAGCTGATTAAAATTGGGTTTCCTAAAATTCAGGGTACAAACACTTGGCTTCTGCTTCCTTTAGAATCAGGGATTCAAGAACGGCACGGTTCCCATAACTGCCACTTCATCCACTCGGTCTTCCCTGCTGGTTTGTGCTTTCCCTCTGGGGTGATGCAATAGGTCGCTCCAATGCAATGATGTCACTGAAAGGTGGCTTTTTTCTTACAACAAAGGATTCTAAAGGCACCTTGTTCCACCAGGGAACCAACTGCTTTAATGCTGCTCTCTGTACCTAATGACTAATTAGCGACTTTGGGATGCAGTGTGGGAAAGCTAGAAAACAGTTCTGATATGTACAGAAAAGCTTGTGCATGCATGTAAAGGAGGTCACAGATCACAGCCATAACTGGAAGCATCCCTTCAAAATGTATTGCCAGCAATACACAGAAGAGCAGGGCTGACTTCCCCATCCGACAAACATGGGGTACTGTTATAGTGGGGTCAATGCAAGACAATCTGTACACTTTTAATGCTGTGCATGTCTACAGTGGGGTCTTAGAGCTGCTTCATGTTGTACTTTCTGGGCTTATACCTAAGATGGTCAAGTGGCAATCCAACAAACTATGTTTGCAAACATGTGCAGTTAACATTCATGAAGTTGCATTCATGGAAAAGTCAGAGTTGTGTGTTAGTCAGTGACTGGGTTGATACAACATGATAAGCCGTGGTGGTTTACAAGCCAGGGGTGGCTTGTAGTGTTGTCTGAACTCAGCAGCATAGTTTGTTAACCAATCTGGCTGGGTTCGGACCTGGTTTATTAAGTTGTAGGAACTTGGCCACTGCTCTTTGTCAACAGGCCTAGTTGACTTGCCATATAATGTGTGAAATGTCTCTCCATTGACTTTGAAATGAATGCTGTGCTGAAACCTTTCCTTTCTGACCTTTTGTAGCCTTTTCATTTCCTGTGGAAGGAGCAGCCATTTTTCTACCTTTTTTGCTGTGATATTGCGGATTTCATATAGATTTCTCAGGGTGCAGGGCTTTAGTGCTTACTTCACTGTGTGAAGGTGCCAGGATGCGTCTCTGCTTTCTCTCTCTCACTCTCTCCTCCCCATTCCTCCCCCATTTGGTTCTTGCAGCCTCTCCAGCCGCTTGAACTCCTTGAAAAACCAAGCTGGGTTTTTCTAGCGCTGCTTTCTGCTGCCTGCCAGAAAACCGAGAGGCATGTTTTTGATTTTGCGTTGGTGTTATCTGAAGTCCTTTTAACCATACCAAGTGCTTGTTCAGCTTCCAGCTTGCCCAGCAGCACAGGGAGACCCCAAGGAGCCAAGCTCAAACCACTGGAGAGGTTGCAAGGTCAAAATTGGGGGGGCAGGTTATTGGTAAAAGAAAGCACCCCCACCAGCCACATCCTCTCAATAACGTAAGCATGCAAGTCATATACCTTGAGTTATTTCTCCAAACTTCTCAGCCCATCCCACACTTTTCAGGGGCAGTTCCCTTTCACATTCTCTCATTCCCAAATGCAAGCTTGAAACTAAATAGATTGTAAAATTCAGTGCAGTGCTGGTTTACATCCAGGCAAGTCATGGTTCACACACACACACACACACACACACACACACACACACACACACACTGTAGAAGTGGCACAAAATTATGTCTCCCTTTTCCTCCCTTTGAGGCCGAGGACCCTCTTCTCATTGCTGTTGTATATTACTCAGTAGTGTGACAGGAGCTGCAGGATGGAAAATACGGGAAAGGCTGTGATCCACCCCTGTGATTTATTGCTAAAGATGGGGTTGGGAAATGTGGCTGCAACTTCTCCATAGCAAAGTGAGGAGGACACAGTCTGCATGAGAAAGAAAATGGATAGGAAAGTGCTTAACTGTGATCCTGCCTGCTATTTTTCTCCAATGGCTTGTGCTAGGAATCACTGTAAGGAAAGGATTAATCTGGAATGACATGAACTTTGTAACCGTGTAGAAGAAACAGGGAACGGACAGGAAGCTTTAGTTTTGCTGTATTTATTTATTTATTATATTTTTATCCTGCCCCATAGCCAGAAATGGGTTAAAATATAGTAGTATATTAAAACAGTATACATCATAAAACATAATGTAAATTAACAATAAAATTACACATTGGACACAAAAAGCCACCACAATAAATCCACTCAATTACCACAGTTTACAAACCACTAAAACCATTAAAAGGCAATATAGCATAAAATACATATATAACATCTTTAAAAGTTATCTTAACTATTAAAATATCGGGAAAATAAAAAGGTCTTCGCCTGCTGCTGGAAACAATCAAGAGAAGGCACCGGGCGACCTCTTTGGGGACTTGGTTCCAGAGTTGGGGTGCCATCACAGAGAAGGTCCTTCTCCTTGCAGCCACCCTCCTTATTTGGTTTTTTTTTGGGGGGGGGGGCTCTGAGAAGGACCCCCAGTGATGACCTTAAGGTATGGTTAGGAAAATATGGGAAGATGCCCTCCTTTAGATAACCTGGCCCCAAGTCATTCAATACTAACACTGAACTGAGCCTGCATTTCAATTGGTAACTGTGATGCTGATAGACGACTAGTGTTAGGCGCTCATATTGACCGGTCCTCATCAACAGCCCTGTATGCTTGTAACCTTGACTCTTAAGATAAGCAAAATGTTTCTCTTGGTGGCAACCGGTGCTTATAACAACAGTGTAGAGTGGGTAACTTAGGCAATCACTGTATGCTTTCCCCTTATGCTTTGAGACGGGTATAATTTCTGGTACACTGTCAAATGGGGTCAGTGTCTTGAGACCTGCTCTCTTGCACACTGTCTCACATGTGTGTTTGCGTAGTGCTGTTCTAATAAAACCATAGCTTTATCTTTAACTTTCAGCATACCTGCTTGTTTATCTGGGCTCCGACACTTGAAATGTCGTGCATACTTCTGGGAGCTCTTATTCAGGGGAAGTACAAGCAGGGACTTGTGGTCTGCCTGAAGAGATGCCCTCCGTTGTGTATTGTGTGAAATGACCTGGCTGGTCAAGGTTGAAAAAACGATTTTGCATAAGGTGAAGCTTTGGGCTCCAAGCCTGCAGAGGCAAAGGTGAGTGGAGGAAGGGCTAAGCCCCCACCCCCCACTGGCTCTTCTCTGCAAATTATTATTATTATGGCATTTATTCTGCAGCAATTTGCAACAGAAAAGCTCAGTGTTTGTCATGATCGCTTACACCGTGTTGCCAAAGGATGATCCAGATTCTGTTCCTCCAATGATCCATGGGCCACACATTTATGATTCAGGACCTTACCCTGGTTCTCGATCTAGCCTGAAAACTTTCTTCCAATGGACTCGGAGCACTTCTGTCTAGTGCTGGGACTTAATCCTGTCCAGGAGCAATACGTAAGGGAGAGCAGAGCTGATGAAATAAAATAACTTAAACCAGTAAATTGCAGATTGCAAAGGGACTGCATTTGGATCCAAGCTTGGAAGCTGCTTTCTTATCTCAAATCTCAGAGGTGGACTGTGGCTCCTCAAGTGAAGGAAAGCACTCCGTGCATGCACAGAGGAAAAAGTCTTCATTGTTATGATTTCACATGTGCTTGGTCTCCTGATCCATAACATGCAATTTTGTGTGTGCGCGTGTGTAGAGCTCTGAAAAAGGGCACTGTGATGAATTGTTGTCTGATGATGCTGTTTTCAGAGGTACCAACCAAACAAACTTTACCAACAGTTTCTACCCTACCCTTCCACTAAGCCGTTTTCTTAGTTCCTTATCGGCTCTTAAAGTGTCCTTGGACCACTGGCTGAACAGAGTCCACAGTCTGCATTCCAAAAGGGACTGAAGGATGGCAGAGGCTTGGGAAAGCCAGAACAGAGGTGAAGAAATTAGAACAGAGAGGTCTGACTTTTCCTTCAAGCACCTGGGAGCAGCCCACAGAGGTTAGTTAAGCCTTGGGCAAGGAACCACCCTGCCTGAGTAACAGATGACAATACAGTTGGAAACCAAAGAAAGAACTGTTAATAAAAAGAAAAGCCTGTCCTTTCAAAGACAGATTTTCTACAGGAATGTGACTTAAGCATGAATAAGATAATAAAATGATTTTGGAAGTTGGGTTGTGAAGTGATGAAACCAGAAGGGAATGCAAAACTTGGGGATTTTTTTCCTTGCTTTGGCAACGCCTTCTTCCAAGATATAAGAGAGGCATGCAGAGAGAGCGGCTAACTCTCTCGAGCATTTGAGGGTGTGAAAGCAAAATCTCTCTGGGGTGCCTCTCTTTTCTGGCAGCATGTCCACCACTATCCGGCAGTACACCTCTTCTTCTTCTTCTATGAAGGGGCCTTCCTTCGGTGGGGGCTCCACTCGACTCTCCTCTGTCCATTTTGGTGGGGGATACAGAGCTCCCAGCATCCATGGTGGGGCAGGTGGTCTCTCCCTCTCTTCCTCCCGCTATGTCTCTGGAGTAAGCAGTGGCTTTGGTGGTGGCTATGGGGGCAGCAGCTACTGCAGCAGCTTTGGTGGGGGTTTTGGGGGAGGCTTTGGAGGCGGCCTGGGGGGCAGCTTTACTGTTGCGGGCGATGGCCTGCTGGCAGGAGGCGAGAAGGAAACCATGCAGAACCTGAACGACCGCCTGGCTGCCTACCTGGAGAAGGTGCGGGCGCTGGAGGAAGCCAACACAGAGCTGGAGGTGAAGATCAGGGAGCGGTACAAGAAGCAGGGACCTGGTCCACAGCAAGACTACAGTGGTTATTTCAGGACTATTGAGGACCTGCGGAACAAGGTAAGCTAGCCAAAAAACAGCTACTACAGGGGACTCTTACCCAGCCCAAGTGTGGAGCAGGGCTTTAGATGGAACTCTGGTGACCAGTTGCGCACCTAAGTAAGAGAAGGAGCAATATCTGGCAAGGTCTTCTCCTCCTCCTCCTCCTCCTCCTCCTCCAACATTACATTTCTATACTGCCTCATAGCCAAATCTCTCTGGGCAGTTCACAATATTGTAGGTCACCTATCCAGGCTTCAACCGGGCCTGATCCTGCTTAGCAGGCAAGATCAGGCAGGGTGAAGCACCTCATGCTATACAGAAGCTTAGATACAAGCTTAGATAGAAGCTAGATGCAAATAGCTGGACGAAGAGTGTGCTCAACCATGACCGGAATGTCTGCAAGAGGAATTACTGGTGCTGTAATTCAGCACACCTGGTGGGTGCCAAGGTGATGAAGGGTGTTCCAAGGCCTTTCCACACCCCTGAATGGCTTCGCATAACACAAAAAGCCACAGTGGTTTTTTGTGTCTGCTGAATGGTTTTTTGTGTCCGGCCTACTTTCTTGTGGGGTGGGTGGGTTATAAACCACCCCAACTAGCCATGGCTTGTCTTTCATAAAATCTCCATGGCTTACTGTTTCATCCAAGCCTGGACAACTCAACGGGTCATAGTCAAGCCGCTTGACAAGAGTGGCAGAAAGACCTGCTGCTGCAGCTGAGGAGCCTGCAGGTGACTGCCTGTCCCAACCACCACTGTGTGTTTGGGGCAACTGGGAAATGCTTCCCCACCTCCCTCACAGCCATGGCGAGCCATTTAGTGCAAACTGTGACTTGACTTCAATTAAAAAAAAAACATTTGCAAAACCCACCTCTAAGGCATTTTCTCAATCCTGTTTTGGGGTATCCAGGAGGTGCCCCCCAAGGATGCCCAGCAGTTACTTGGAGGGTCTGCTCAAGATCACCTGCTATTTTTCAAAAATCAAGGTGTTCTCCTCCTCCACTTTGCACGGAGTCCACCTGTGGAAATACGACGGGCAGGCTCCTTGCAAAGCCCTGGGAGGCTGCACTTCATGGCAAGGGACTGCTTCCCCCACTTTGCAATGCGATCCTCCACAAAGCTAGAGCGCATTGTGCCAGGACAGCAGGGCTTTAAAGCATCTCTGTGCTGACAGGCGTGTGGGCTCACTAATGCATTCCGGATGTTACCTGCATTCCAGGCACGCTCTGCCTCTGCCAAGCCACTGAGATCACCAAGGGCTGAATGCTCCCCCGGGCAATGGGGGCAGGGCCGAGCAGCGCTTTGATGCAACACACCTCTCTGTGGTGTCTTTCAGGGTCTCCTCTTGATGAGTAACAGGAGCAATGATCTCATACTAGGCTCAAGTGAGAGATTAGGAGAGCTCATTGAACATTCCTTTGCTAAATAAATAAAGTGCTCTGGCAGATCTATTTCATTTGACGTTGTCAGTCCACGTCAAGTCGATTGCATTTTGCAGAAGGGCAGGTCTGGCTAGATGCCGTACCAGAAACTTCCTGGTTTGCGCATCGAAGACCCCATGCTTGCTCCTCCATCACTTTACCCATGGCACACTTCCTGCCTCTTTACGTCCCAAATCCTTTATTCCAGCACGTACAGCTAAATTCTCTGGACCTTCAACTTTTCCTGGCTTCCCTTCCCAAGTCTTGAAAGCTGGCATCTAATCACGAGCAACAAATGGATAAGACCAACTTAAAAGAATCAGTTGCTTCCTTCCTTTATAGTTTTCCTGTCTTTACTTTTATCCTAGCCACCTACACATTTCCAGAAAGGAGAAAATGCACCACCCAAATAGGTGGCAGACAAAGGCATAGATCTGCAATTTACCTGTAAAATGAGAAATAATGGCTCGTTTAAATGGAAATACAATGCATGACCCTAATGGGAAAAACAGTGGCCAGATGAGCTGTACCTTTGCTCAACATGCTGTCCAGGTTCTAACTGATGATGGGCAACCTCAAGAGCCCTGATCCTGATCAAAGTCAGTCTTCTAATGGATCATAATCTGTAACCTGGCTGGCTCCTCAAAAAGAGGACAGCTTCAAAGAGAGGACTGCCCTCTGACAGCCCTTCAGACAGAGGACGTAGTGCTGCTAACTGCCTTGGTGCTGCTGGTGCTTACTTCTGCCTGATGCATAGTTAAAGACTGATCTAGTCCCATGAAGCCTCATTCCAGCAGACCTCTTGAACCAGCTTCTTAGTGTGCCCGCTTCTCTTTACAGATACTAGCTGCCACCATGGATAACGCCAACAGCATCCTGCAGATTGACAATGCACGTCTAGCTGCCGATGACTTCAGGACCAAGTACGTGCTGCTGCTGCTGCTGCTGCTGCTGCTGCTGATTATTATTATTATTTTTAGCCAGAGGTAGAAAGAGTAGTGCTGGTGGGTGGGGAACCAAGCTGTCATTTTGATTTGGGTCTGTTGTCTATAGTTATTATTAACTATTGCATTTATACCCAGCTTCTCTTCCTCCTGCAAGGAACTCAAGGCAGCTGGTAGCCTCCTCCACTCAATCTTATCCCACAGCAGCAACCCAGTGAGGTTGGAGAGGCTGAGTGGCCAGCCCAAAGTCACCCAGTGAGCTTCATGGCTGAGTGGGTGTGGCGCCCGATCTCCTGAGTAGCCAGTCCAAAGCTGTCTCCACCCTGCTGACATATTAACACCAGTGATCGAGGATTTTTGGCTGGTTGGCATTTTGAAGTATACTGCCATGATTTGTACCTGCAGGCCACAACTGGACAGGGGAATGCGGCTATCCTTTGGTTTTTTCGTGTGTCAAAATCTTGGATTCATTTTTCAGCTTAAAAATGAATACTCTAGGGTGAAATACTTTTTGAAATGTTGAGCATTATGAGCAAATATTGTTAGAAAAGCATATTTTGTGAGAAAATAGGAGCAAAAAGATGCCTTTACATGCAAATGTTTGTGCCTTTACAAAAGAAGAGCAGATAAATGTGGACTGAACAGTTGGAAAGCACATGCAGAGTGTAAACAGACTAACTCATCAATCCCATAAGGGAAGGAAGATGAGGTATAAAAATGCAGAGACAAAACATCAGCAAGATGCCCTGCATAGCAGCCTTGATCAGAAAGTCAGAGAAGCAGATCGGGCAATCGACATCTTTCATGTCAGGAGATGAATTAAAAGCCCAACACATCTCTTACTCTCTGGCTTGACTTGCCATGTTATGTGAACCTAGGTGACGGGTTGTTTGAGGGTTCCATAATCTTGAAATAATCCATGGCTTGTTTTAGGGTTATTAGCTTTAGGGTTGTCCACTAGAAGTTGTTGCTTGGGTCTCGTGTTATGACCATCAAATCTCTGTATCCAGATGCTTAATCTGCTCTGCAACCAAAGTGGCAGATTTCTCAATATCTCCAAGTGCCATTGCTTTCCCTGCTCTGAAGTCATTAATGTACGTTCTCCCGCTTTCCAAAGAGAAAATAAGGGTACCTTGTGTATTTACTTTTTGTCATACCATGCATCGTCGCCTGAGTGCATACCTCACCTTCACCCACATGATTACATTTGCCAGTCATTCTTCTTTTGCTTAGCCTAGGCTGAGTTGTTTTATTATTTCCTTATTATTGATTTTTACATCCCACCTTACCTGCAAAAAACCATCAAAGCAGTGCACAGCTATTTAAATCAATACCACCTTAAAATATTAAATCCTGAAACAGCCTGTCTGGTGCAGATTTCTGAAACTGGGTATGCGTAGTACACTATCACCAGTCATTTTTTAAGACTTAAGAATGTAAATACAATGTTTAATCTTCCAATGGATCTGAATATAATGATCACAATTCAAAACATATTCAGTAACTTTTACTATCTGGTGCACCAAGGAGAAAAGATGGAAGGAGAGTTGGTGAAAACTCCTGTATATGTAGAGACCATGATGGATTGAGGGCAGGTGCCAGAAGCAGACAACTGTTCTCATAAATAGGGAAAGTTACAAGAACAGGAGAGGGGATCACGCTTTGTCCTGATGGACTGCTGTTTTTACATGGGTTCCTCAGGAAAATAATCTCTGATAGACTTCCCCCAGCCAGGATGAAATGACCCACCTTAGGTTGTCCAGAGTTTCTGAGCTCAGTTGCCAAGGTCCCTCGTGTCAGCCCAGACCCAGGAAAGAAGAAAAAAAAGAAAGGTGATTTGGACTTTCCATCCTAAAGCCCCAGAAGAGTGAATTTCCTCATGTGGTCTTTCACATGCAGAAGAGCTCAGTGGGAAGTCCCTTTTAAAACAATGCAGCCAGCTGTTCAGATAAAGAAAGGAGTTTATTTAGAGGGGAAAAATAGAAACAATGGGGAAAATGGGGAATTCTAAATGAAATTAAAAAATCAGTCTAACTTAACTAGTCACTTTAACCACTTGGGTCCTAGAACATAAGAAAATGCCAAATTTATTGCAGAGAAGATATTTTGAGGGAAAGAGAGCATGCATTTGCATGACATGACAAGCCACGGTGGTTTCTTGTGCAGGATCGTCATGTCTTTGAACCCTGGTATTTTAGCATGATACATTTGGTTTTTAGAAACCATGATAAGAAACACCAGTCTGTTCTATGGTTTCCACATTTCACCATGGTTTCTCTGACCATCCAAGCCCAGTATTGTGGTTTCCATGGTCCTACCACAGAGGCCCCTGGAAAGACTGGCAGCTGCCTAAAGAGATGTTCCAGCCATCCGACATGAAATTTAAGTTCAGGTGTGATGGCCGATGAGATGTGTGCCAACAGCAGAAGGATGCAGTGAGGAGGGTGGAAACCATGCTAGTGTAGAAACCACTTAATTATCTTTCAGGTACATCCAGGCAAAATCATGGAAACAATGCAGGGTTGCTTGCAGTGATATCTGAACCCAGGCAGAGACAGAGAGAGTGAACATCTGGCTTTCAATGACATGCTGTACAGGAAAGCTCTAGGGGGATTTCTGGGGTCTCCATTCAGTAAAAGCCCCTTAGCAGAAAGTGTTGGCTGATCTATCCAATAACCTGGCAGCCTTCATTTCTGATGTCAGTGGTCTAACCAACAAACCAGAAATCACCTAGTTGCTGTGCCCACCCTCTTATTGACTGTAGCTTGCAACTCAAGTACCTAAGGTGTTTGGAATCAGTCAGTGCATTCAAGAAAAGGGATTAAGGTTTTGTTCACATTTGGAGAGATGAAGGAGTGAGATGAGGCCAGATGAAAGTATCCAGGTTGCCCAGCAGATTGCCAGCTCGGTTGTTTCGGAAGGCATTGTGGACCAGTGTCTCAGAAACAGGGGTTCGTCACAGAGACAAGTAGAAGATGTGATTGAAATAAGTTTTTTTCTGGAGCAGCCTTGGACTAGGGGACAATCTGAGACCCTAGAATCTGCATTATGAGCAACTTGCATAGATTTGAACATATGGGCCAAGCTAGACCCAATGTTTGTCACATGGCTCCTATTGGCCCTGATGGACATAACCATATGTTGCTTGCCGTTTTCCACCCAAATGCTTCAGGACCACTGAACCAACACAGTGGTCACCTGAAGGCTCAGGCGGAACTGCTTGGGAGCCAAACTAGACAGTAGGGGCAGACTTCCAACATGAATCTTGATAACAGAAAAACTGTTGAACTATACGGGGTCAAACATCTGTGAAGGATCTGCAATTTCATTTGTGCTTTTTTGGTTGTTGCTTCCAGGTTTGAGACAGAACAAGCTTTGCGCATGAATGTTGAGTCTGATATCAATGGGCTGCGCAGAGTCTTAGATGAACTGACCCTGGCCAGGGCAGATCTGGAAATGCAGATTGAGAATCTGAATGAGGAAGTGGCTTATCTCAAGAAGAACCATGAAGAGGTAAGAAGCAAAGTCACCAATACACCCAGATACACCACCAGAGGTTTGCAGCAGACCCCGGCTCCAATCCTATACCAGTCGAGCGTGGGCCAAGCCCAGGACTACGCAACATTTAGGATGTGGCAGTGGACCAGCTGACCAAAGGCTGGTTGCTGGTAGTGCAGCAGGACATCGTGTTTGAGGGTCTGGGGAAGGGCCATGTGGGGGGAACTATTCCTGCAAGGGGCTGTGCTGCCTCATTTATGTCAGACCACATACACAAAGTGGGAATCTGTGTTTAGGTTTGGATCAAGGCTCATGGTGTGCCCTGGGGTAGATGGGCCTTTCTTAGGAAGGGGAAATAAGGGGCAAGACAAGAAGCTAGTATTTAGAGTAATCAAGTCTGCACTTTTATGTAGAAATAGAACGTGTATGTACAGATTTGCATTCAAATTGGATTTGCAACTATTTGGCTTTATTGACAAGGGGAAGTAAGCACGACCAGGAGTGGGGAACAGTGTGCTGATGAGGAGGAGAGAAGCAATGGTCCAGAATATATATGGAAGCACCCTTCCATATAATTAGGTGATGGAAGGGTAATACAGCCAGACAGATTTTTGCATGGGGCTAGCAGGAGAGCTCTGTGGAAGCGCCATGTTGCTTGAAGGGAGGAGGAGGCAAAATGAAAGAAAGGAAAAGAAATCCAAGCTCTGCATTCCTCTTGCAAAATGGAGGAGGAAAGGACTTCTTCCCCTGGAGGATGCTGTGGATAAGGAGGGCGTCCTATTTGCTGGGTGATGAATGGGGTGGTGGGGTGGGGGGGTTGCATTGCCTGCAACAGGTAACTGGGAGTCCTTTTAGCCTTTTGTGCTATGAGGCTTTTTGTTGTAAGACCTGGAGCAGGAACACCGGTGGTCTGCTCCTTTTAATCCCTGACTCAAAAGAGGACAAAAGGACAGGGCCAGAGAGAGGAGATGAGGGCAGGCAAGGACAGAAGGAAGCACAGCTGTGCCCTAGGACCCTAGCAGAGAGGAAGGGAGTGACATATTCAGACAGTGGCTTGTCCTTTGGCTTAATGAGGGAGAGTTAGCCCAGTGGGCTGAATGAAAAGTGCTCCAATGTGCCCAGCTCTCTTTTGAAGCTGGGCCTGGTACACCTTTCTGGGATGAGCCACTCCCTGGAGTCCAGGTCTAGGCAGACACTAGAAAATGGCAATGAGCCAAAAGCAGACAATGCCTGGCCGGGTGGACAGCGCAGGCAAGTCATCTGGCCTGGTGTAAGGCCATTGGCTGTGAGGGTTTTGGATCCCAGGTCACACCTGGAAAAGAAATGTAGTAAACTTTCTGATTGTATCCCCCTGCCACTAGGAAATGAATATTCTCCGAAGCCAGATAGGTGGAGAAATCTCTGTGGAAATGGATGCTGCTCCTGGGGTGGACCTGACCAAGATCTTGGCGGAGATGCGTGAACAGTATGAGAACCTGGCAGAGAAGAACCGCAAAGATGCCGAACAGTGGTTCTTCACCAAGGTGGGCCTTTCTTTGGATTCTTCCAGAATACAGGCTGGATGTTGCCAAAAGGAGGATTAGCTCTCCGAGTTGCATATAAACCACGTGCCTTTTCCTTTTCCTTCTAGACTGAAGAGCTGAACCGTGAAGTTGCCACCAATACAGAGCAGCTGCAGAGCAGCAAAACAGAGATTACAGAATTGAGACGCACTGTTCAAGGCCTGGAGATAGATCTGCAGGCGCAGCTCAGCATGGTATGGAGGCGCTTACTGGGAAGGAGGGAAAATTTGATAGGCTTTTTGAAGCAACCCCAGTTCCCTTTCACATTTCTGATTTGAAGTGTATTTCTGGTCACTGCACAATCTTGATTTGGGGGATAATACCACTACTTTACCCCAACAAGAGATCTTGGGGTTGTGGTGGACAGCTTGATGAAAATGTTAGCCCCGTGGACAGCTGCTGTGAGAAGGGCAAATTCCATGTTAGGCAAAATTAGGAAAGGAATTGAAAATAAAACTGCCAAGATCACACTCCACTTATACAAATCTATGGTGGAGCCATACTTAGAATACTGTGTACAGTTCTGATCATCGCACCTAAAAAGCATATTTAGGGTTCAAAAAAGTGCAAGAAAAGAAAACTAAATTGATCAAGGCACTGGGACAACTCCCCTGTGAAGGAAGGTTACAACATCTGGGTTTGTTTAGCTTAGAAAAAGTTGTGTGAGGAGAGACATCACAAAGGTGTACAGAATTATGAATGGTTTGGGAAAAGTGGACAGAAAGACATTTTTCTCCCTTTCTCATAATACTAAATCATCCCATGAAGATGACTGGTGGAAGATTCAAGATGAAGAAAAGGAAGTGATTCTCCACTCAGTGCATAATTATGCCGTGGGGTTCACTTCCACCAGAAGTAGTTTCACCCAGTAATTTGGATTGCTTTAAAACTGGGATCAGCCAAATTCATGGAGAAGTCTCACAGCCGGACACTGGTTTGATAAGGCAACCAGAGACAAACCAGTTGCTGGGGAGGGCCGAAACCACTTACGTCCATCTTGCGGGTTTCCTATGGGTAGCTGGTTGGCCACATTGTGTGCAGAACGTTGAATAAGACGGTCCAATCCAACATGGATCTTCATACATCTCAGAGATAGCCGAATATGTATGAGGCATCAAGATATTTCAGATTATCCTTGATGGGGTCTCCGCTTCTGCCCCAGTATTCCTTGGAGTCTAACCTCCCCTTGCCCCATTCTCATTCCCCAGAAAGCGGCACTGGAAGGCACCTTGGCGGACACCGAAGCCCGCTACGGTGCTCAGCTGGCCCAGCTCCAGGCCCTGATCAGCAGCGTGGAGGAGCAGCTGGCCGAGCTGCGGTGTGACATGGAGCGCCAGAACAACGAATACAAGATCCTCCTGGATGTCAAGACCCGCTTGGAGCAGGAGATCGCCACTTACCGGCGCCTGCTGGAGGGAGAGGAAGCCCAGTAAGTGAAGGCAGCAGGGGGTGGTGAGCTCTGAAGAGATGGCATGAAGAGGGATCTCTGATGGCTCGAAAGCAGCAAAGTCTTTTTAGACTAATACTGTTGTAGTTGCATCAACTTTCTCTAAAGCAGAAAACTTCCAAGGATGCAGAGTTAACCTAGATTTGTTTCCCTTGCAAGCCAGGATACACTTTTTAAACCTTCAACAGGAAAATCCATTGTCCCTACATAGGATCTCTAGAAAAAAAGAGCACCAGAATCCTCTAGCTTCTCACATCCAACATTCATTTCTCTCCCTCTTCCTCTTCAGTTCACACCATCACCACAGCACTTCCTGGCTTATTTAAGCCATAGTTGGGGTAGAGTGCATGTGTTTGACTATTCAACCCTGAGCAGGGTATTGCCATGGTTTGTAACCCCCCTCCCCCCCATGACTAACTTCGAATTGCTCTTGCGGGCTGGGCTCAGATGACACAGCAAGTCCCAGCCCGGTCCTCAAGAGGCAATTCAGTGCTGCGGCCCAAGGTGGACTGCAGTGATCTTGTGAGCTAGCTGTGTCCCTGACTGCAGCAGTCGTCCTCTACAGTTTCTTTTTCCTTGTAGACAGAACTAGAGAACATAATCCTTAGCTGGTTGCAGAGTGGAGGAAGAGAAAGTTGTCACGCCTACTTTCAGAGCCTCCCAAGTATTTCCTGACCATTCAGAAATCATTTACGCTTCATTCAGCTAGTCATTTGTTTTACAAAAGAAGTCCTTAGCAAATTTGACACTGATCTGCAGTCATTCTGTCCCCTGCTGCCCACTCCCCAATCATGCAACAGATTTGGATGACATGCCACAGCTCATCACCCATGATGGGTTGTGTGGTTTGACTGCGGTGGACATGGGTTATGCAAGGGGTAAAAAAATCTTTACTACTCTAGCAGTGCTTACTTTTGTCCTCAGACACCACCAACTCAGCAGACCCTGGAACAAACAATGGTGGCCTTTTGGCCCTGGAAACAGAAGCAATCCCAAAATAGACCATGTTTTAACCCTCACAGAACCCACACTCAGCAGGTGTGCACACATGAAACACCTTGGCTAGACAAAAAAACCAAAGGCAGCAGAAGTAGGACTGGGACGAAAGGCCAGTCCATAACTGCTCAGTGCTCCTAATCTTCATGACTATGTGGATCAAGTACCAGTGAAGAAAGGTACGGATTGTCATGCTGGGATCAGAGCAGCAGTGCACAAGATCTAGCTGACACAGTGCCCACTATGGCATAATTGCTCCTGTATCACCATGGTATGCGTAACAGCTGCATCTTCTGGTGGTGCATTGCATGGATTCAGCAACTCTTTGGTCAGTGGTGGCCAGTAAGTGTCCAGCCCTCCTTCCCCCTGCAGTGGTAAGAGATGCAGCAGGTTTGGAGGTTTTTAATTCTTTCTCTCTGCAGTTGTCTGACCCTTGGATTATTCCACAGAAAACTAAAAGGGAGCTAATGACCTAAACTTACATCCCAGTTCTATCTGTCCTATTTTGAATAATACCTTTTTGGAATTCACACTTTACAGTTTGGTTAGGGAGGTTTTCTTCCTCCTTGGTAGGTTGTGGCTCTTTTTAATTAGTGAAGGAATTAGGGAATCATTCCTCTTAACAGCAGGAATGAGAGTTGAGGGAGCATTTGTCAACCTTCTGAAGCCATTTCTGCTCTTGTGTACTATTTCAGTAAGGGATGCAAACATGGAAAATAGCTTTGCCTTCTAATTATGAGAGGCAGCTCTATATTTCTTAATAAGTTATTTCACATTTCCTTCAATATTTTGAAAATCAATTATATTTAAATGTTGACAACATAACATATCTTTAACTTGTTCATTAATTATCTGATAAAAGGTATCAACTAATTATGAATTAATAGATTGACAGAACTTCCAATTTTAAAAAGATCATTTTAGGACATTTCTACTGCAGCTTTATTGGCTTTTATTATGGTGTCCTAGGAAAGTTGCCTGTATTTTTAACTTGACCATGTTCTTTTCCCCTTTTTCCTTATAGCATCAGTTCCCAATACAATGCAGCTGTATCTGGAAGAGACGGTAAGAGTGATTCTCAACTAAACAGCTTTTCAAATGTGTCTACTCAGAAGCAAGGCCTAATGATTTTGGTGAGATTTTTTCCCAGGCACATGTGTACAGCCTGCAAGTGTACACATTTACTTGAGAGTAAGCTCCACTGAAGTCACTGGGCCTTGCCTCTGAGTAGACATATAGAAAATTGTACTGGGAAAGGGAGGAGGATCCTTAATGCAGCCTTCCTCAACCTGGCACCCTCCAGATTGATTGGATTACAGGAAGGCACTAGGCTGAGGAAAGCTTCCTTAATAAGACTCATAAAATCCAACTCCTGACATCCTTCACTTTTAGTTAAATTGTTCACTAATGGGGTAAGGAGACAAGTCAGGTTGGCCTGTCTGGTAACATGAGGGCTGAAATAACTGCTCCTGCACAATGACAGCAAATGCTGCTAGTGAAATGATCCAAGAGAAAGATAGTTCTATTTTAAAAGTGTGTCATCCTTCACCAACATCACCATCCTGAGTTGCAGTGTGGATCTCCCCTACACCTCATGACTGTGGTTCTCAATTTCATTTCAATTTGTTCAACATAACCTTAGGAGGAAACCCTAAGCACACCTATTAGGGAATAACAACTGAGCTGAAAGGGATTACTGAGCAAATTTGTTTAGGATTGCACTGTTACTGATTCCTCATCCCGACCTCCCTGATGGAATCCCACCGGGATGACGGGGGCATGGGAAATGGAGTGGGGCACACATCTTTGCTGCTCCAGGAGTATATGCGTCTGTCCTCAGACTCTGGAAGCAGAAACTGTAGGCATTCTGCTGACATAATGAGGCACAGGAAGCAGCTGAGGCTTTTGGATAGCTCCTGGCCCCTCAGGCCTTGTTGGATCCCAGAACAAGCCAAGAGCTTGATAGAAGCTACCTGGATGGCCATCAGCTCCCCTCTTGCCCTATTGCTCTGTCTCTAAGCTGATGCTAGAAAGTGAAGTCATGACATCTGAAGACAAAGGCTCACTCCCCATTCTCTTGCAGTGACAAAGACCACACGCCAAGTCCGCATGGTGATCGAGGAGTCTGAAGATGGAAAGATAGTCTCTTCCCGTGAGCAGGTCAAGCAGTCTAACTACTGAAAAGGACAGACTGTCTCGAATGCCCCAAGATTGGAGTGCTTGGATACCCCAGGAGAGTTGGCATCCCAATATCCTCCCAGCATTCTGTAGTGTGTATTCCACTTCTCTATCTGTCTGCATGCACACACAACATCTTTGTGAAGAAGAAGAAGAAGCAAAGCTACAGTTATATGGCTTTTTCAGTCAACTAACTTCCTTCCCTGTAAGCAACTAATAAAGCATCATTCCTCCAGTTATACAAAACGCAAGCTCTTTTCATGATTTTAAATCACAGTTTCTCAAAAACACCAGCTTTTTTGGGACTCCCACTATGGGAGGGACTAGCATGGGCTTCAATAATTTGTAGGGGCTAATTTATTATTGCCATTAAAATAGTCATAATCGTGATCATCTCAGCATGAGCATATCCTGCCTTTCTTCCATTGCTAGAAACTCAAATACACTTATATTGCCCTCTTAGCAACCCTACTAGGTAGGCTAAGAGTCACGCACTGGCTCAAAGTCATTCAGCCAGGTTCATGCCCAAATGGGACTAGAACTTAGATCTCCCAAGTTCCCCAGCCCATCGCTCTAACTATTATACCACACTAACTCACTACTGGTTAAGACTTTGTATCAGGGTCTGGGATGTGGGTGTCCAGAGGCCAGACAGAGGTGCTGGAAGCAGGGCAACAGAACTTCAAGCGAGAAGAGTCCAAAGTCCAAATGTAAGGTTTAATGGAACCTAAGGAGATAAGCAGGGGTGTAGGTACACTGAGAAGGGTAACTGGGCATGATACACAGCAAGGGTCAGGCCAGATGCATGCACAGCAGCAAGCAGGAAGACCTGTGATGCTGAGGCAACATGGCAAGGCAGGGTGCATGGCAGGATGCAGGCAAGGTGTGGGTACCACAACAGTGGGAGGACCTGTGTTACTGAGGCTGTTTTGGGTTCTTGCTGAGGTGTGTGTGGGGGTGGGTGGGGGAGAGCTTGCTCTTCTATAGCGCTCCCCCCAGGGCTCCCAGCTGGCACTCAACAGGAGACTGAGAGCTCTAGCAGGGCCTGGGACTGATCTTGTGAATACTAAGGTGGGGTTTTGGTTCTGACCATCAGGTGAACCTCCAGAGCAGCCTGGACCCTGACACTTGGGCACTAAGGGCACATGGGGAAATCGGTTCACTTCAGAGTCAGTCTCCACAGACAGACAGGCACCATCTGAGAATTCTGCAATGGGTGGGTGAGGATGAGAGTCGAAGCAAATTCAAAAGACCCACTCTTGAGTATTGCCAAGATTCAATTGAGAGAATGAGATGAGGTTTAAGAGTGTATGGGGGGAATTGCCTCTACATGTATCATAATATATTTAGCTTCCAACACTGATGAGTAAGAGATGATATAATAGCCACATAGATGAAAGAGCAAATGTATTCTCTATCAACCCAGAGGAAAGGAGTAGGACTAAAGTATTCAAATTAGTAGAAAGGGAATTTTAACTAAACATGAGGAGGAGGAAGCTCCTGATAGTGAAACAAACCACATTCAAAGCTGGTGGATTTTCTGTAAGGATTGGGTCCACTTCTTCTATAATGCAGTGTTTAGAAGTGGTTGTCTGAATCAGAACTGGAAGAAGCGGCAGGACTGGAATGCTTTGGTGAAATCAGGGCAACAGACCCAGAGATAAGCCAAGCAGTCACCCCACCTCCAAAAAAAAATAAAAAAAGAGTTTTAAGTTCTGCGGGAAATGCTGTTGAGCTTACTGAATTGGGTTGTGACAGACTTAGCCTCATTAGTCCAATTGCATGGCATCATTTTAAAAGGGCAGGCTTATTTCCAGTGACTGCCCCCCCCCCCCGCCCCCATCAGCTCCTTTCATTTGGGAGGAAAGAGAGACATTCAGTTTGGAATCAGTTTTGCAGTAGCCATCATCCTATATTCACTAGTGTGTGTTTTTGTTTTTGTTTTGCAATGCTCTGCTTTTATATCACAAAGCCAAGTTAGCTGCCCAGCTTTAACGTAATAAAGATTTTAGTTAGAAAGTCTTTTGTCTTGGTCTGTTTCAAAGGAGTGAGGAAAGAAAATTGGCTGTTAGCACTCTCCTTGTTTTAGGGTTTAGAGATTTTCAGACAAAGGATGATGATGATGATGATGATGATGATGATGATGATGATGATGATTATAACATTTCTATGCCGCCCCTTGCCGAAAACTCGGGGCGGCTTACAACACGATAAAATACATGGAAATACAATAGTACATAATAAATTACCATTAAATATAAAAATTCAAAAAATACATTGATTTACAAATACAAAATTAAAATTATCAGTGTAAAATAAAAATATAGGATGAGAAAGAGAAGGAAGAAGAAGTTGCCCAGGCCAGATCATATGATGGCCACCTATTAGGGATACAGTAGCAGCAGGTTTTCTGTCTGTCTGTCTGTCTGTCTGCCTCTTTATGCTGCTCTTCAACCAAATAGGGTTCCCAGAACAGTTTTCAAAGATGAATCAAGCTAAAGTTTTCCCCTTGATGTTACATCCTGTCATGCCTGACTCTAGGGAGCGGTGCTCATCTCCGTTTCCTAGCCGAGGGAGCCAGTGTTTGTCCGCAGACAGTCTCCGTGGTCATGTGGCCGGCATGACTAAACACCAAAGTGCATGGAACGCAGTTACCTGCCCACCGAAGTGGTACCACCTTTTTATCTACTTGCATTTGCATGCTTTCGAACTGCAAGGTTGGCAGGAGCTGGGACGGAGCAACGGGAACTCACCCTGTTGTGCAGATTCGAACTGTTGACCTTTTGATCAACCAGCCCAGCAGCTCAGCAGTTTAACCCACTGCACCACCACATCCCCACAAAGATGAATACAAAGACATTGTTATTAATAAATTGCTACTCTGGCTGGGTTGGATTACATGACCTTTGAGTAGGGATACTGGAGAAATTCACAACAGAATCAAATGAGTTTGGATTTCTAAGGATATTACCTAGTGATTCATAAAGGCAGAATTGTTAAAACAGAATTAAAGACTCCTGACACTCCATGAAATACAGATTTAATGATTTAACAAACTCCCTTAAGGCCCTGTCTTCCAGCTCTATGATTTTACAACTGTGGCAATTATTATCAACGCAGTTTAAACAGTTCCCATAGCATAAGGATTGATCCTGCTGTCTGACTATGACCCTAATCCTTTTTCTGTCCTGTCCCAGTAGCAGAAGTTTCTCATTATATTTGGTCAATGCAGGCAGAAGTCTATGCATGGTTCCTTTCTGTGTATGAAAATCCCAGTTGTAACCAGGGTTGCCTTGGCATGGCATGGCTTATCTCGCCAGAGTACATTGGGAATCCTACTGGAATCAGAATCCCAAGGTTTCCCAAGCAACATTTGTTAAATTAAACCACCTTAATATTGCAAATATCCCATGGATGCTTGATTGACACCTTGGTGCCTCAGATCAACTGACTGTCTTCAGAGCCTCTTGATAGCACCAGCTACTTGCCTGCGTGGGCAGCTAATCAGTGGGTGGGCAAAAGTGCAAGGATATGAAAACTTCTACATCAAAAACACAGTGGTTAACCATTGTTTGTACTCAGCAATGCTTTGAAGGGCGTAAGGGTTGTAAATGAACTAAAGCTGCATTAGTAACTGTGATTGGGATGATTATGAGTGTCTTGCTGCAGGTGAAACAGTGCCTTCAGTATGAAAAACCACAGGCAGGTTTGTCTGGACTTCAAAGGAGAGAGCAAAGGGGAGGAAAAAACAGCACTTTCCCTCTTTAATACACACATTAATGGTAACTGGATAAAAGGTCTCATGGATGACACTGAGACAGGGAGAAGTTCAGTGCAACACCAGGAGAAAGTACTGGCCCACAGAGGAAAGCAGAAACTGTGCCTCAGCCTCTTCCTTCTTTTGACTGATTCTGCCTGAAGCACTTGTGACGTGAACAGAGGACCTCTGTTCCAAATACTGACCCCTTACACAGCCAAGGCTGCACCAACAGATATATTTGCTTTTTATATTTGCTTCAGAAGTAGCACATTGGATCAAAAATCCCACAGGACAAATACCTACCTCACAGGATGTTCACTTTGTTCCGGTGGGTTGTTTGTTTCCCGGGATCTTTGCATCTCAGCACCACCTTCCTCTTCCTTCCATGCTCTCCCTGACCTCAAATGCCCACGCTACCAATTACACAGTTTCTGTAATTCTGTTTATGAACGTTCACCAATGGTTTATGGGCATTCATCACTCAGACATAGCACAAGACGTCCACAAAACAAAATAAAATGGATGGTTACTGCCAATACAGTTAAACAGCAGTGATGGGAAATGAGTCCAAGCAGAATAAGGGCAAAGAAGTGCCAAAAGTGGGAGGCAATTTTAGGCCATTATGAAAACAGGGACAAGGTAGGTCTTTTGCCTTGCAATTTTCTCTTTTAATTTCATGTTATTCACCCAGAGAACCTTTATTATTGAGCAAATTAAAAATATAATAAATGATTAGATAATCGTTTCAGCTTAGGCCACATGAGCTGAAATGCTCTTTGGGAAATGAAGAACCATAGACCAAGTAAATCTGTGATTGCCTAGATACAGCCCAACCTGAGCAAGAAGCTTTATTAAAGTCCTTCTTACCAAGGAGAGGCAACGGCTACCCAGAGTGGGCGGATGCACTTCCATCACTGCCTAGAGCAATGCCCCAACACTTCGCTCTGGCCACTTGCTGCCAACTTTTATTCCCGAGAGTCCTGAGGAATGTGAATATGAGCAAAGCATAAGCAGATGACATATTGATATGGGAAGTGCAAATTGAGCAAGTTCTTTTCAAACTCCTGCAGGGCATGTGGGCCCCTGAGTGCTAGCTGGGCCGGGGAGTCAGGTGGTCAGCCAACCTGGAGCGGGCCTAGACTAAGTTACTTCCCTAGCAGCCCCCAGCCCTTACCTCCAGCCCTTTGCCACTGTTGCCACTGCCACTCAGTTTTCCTTCCTTCCTAAACCTGCAGCTTTCTCCTACTCTTAAGCTGGTGCACCATTTTAAAAGTAACATTAAAAAAAAACCCTACATTTTTTAGTAGAAGTGATTGGAACCAATCAAACATTGCTTTGGGAGGCCATCGGCTGAGTTTCCCAAAGGCAGTCTGATGGGTTCAGTTCGTTGCTACTCAAAAGGAACCTTTAAAAAATGTTACGTTTCAAATGGTGCATCACAGGCCCTCCCTACTGCAGACCATAGTACTTCTTTTTGCCACGGCCCTAGACAGACCAAGCTAGAAGGAGAGGGAGAAACTAAATTCAGAGGGTCATTTAGATTTATATCCCACCTTTTCTTTTTTTAAAGAACTCAAAGCAGCTTACATCATTCTCTTCCTCCTGCTTTCACTCTTATCCCCACAACAACAACTCTGTGAGATAAGCTGGACTGTGTCAAGAGTGAAAAAAAACCCACCCAAGGAGAGTTCGCTGGACATGCACAATCAAAAGCACCCTTGCGGTTTATTCAGACGCACAGGAAATGCATGTGCATGTAGGCAGTCCCTGAAGGGCCCACAAAGATGGCGTCTGGGCAAGAGGTTTTTATAACCTATCAGTTGCATACGCAGTTTGGAGGAGGGATGAGGGGTCAGGTGGGAGAGTATGCTAGAGGCATGTTAGAATAAAGCCGTAGGGGGTGAACACACTGCAGAGAAGGGTCTTCAGGAACAGGCAGACATTAGCATGTCTAAGGTGGCCCCAAAGGACAGGCCTTTCAGGACAGGGATTTTAGCATTTTAAAAGTGCACCAGGAAAGCAGGGCTTGCAACATGGATTCCTGAACAGATCAGGAACAACACAAAGAGAAGGACCTTCAGGACTGGTAATCCTTTAGCATATCTAAGAGTGTACCTCCAGAGGGCAGGCAAGCAATTTGGATCCCCGAAGATCAGGAATCTCATCTTCAGTCTAAAAGCTGTCCTTACAGTGTCAGGCTTTCAGCAGCCTTACTATGGCCAAGCCTTTGCTCATCCTGCCCTGACAGCTGAGAGCCTGCAAGTCACCCAGTTGGCTTTACTCAGACTGCACAGGGCGCAAGCTGTGCAGAGGTGAAACCTGCCGTTTCTACTCACCTGCCATGTGTAGCGCACTGATGAGAATGGGAGGTCAGTCCACAGCTCTGGAAAGCTACCATAAAGCATAAGGCCAACCTTTTGATGTCTTTGCCAGTGTCTTCAGCGTACACCATAGGTGGCTTACTGAGAACTGTCTTGTCTGACCATCCGATACAGCTGTGATCTTCACCATTTTCAGGCAGGAGTCACTTTGGCTCCAGGCTCAGCAGCCAAGGCAAGTTGGGGTCCTTTTGCTGCTTTCAGCTGGTCATGTTTCTCCTTGCTTCTTGGGTCCCTGCCCCAACGTGGCTAATTCTGAGGTTCTTCTCTTTCTCCTCCACCAAGTCAGCAACTTTCCATCTCTTCTCACCCTCCTGAAGCTTCCTGCAGTGGCCCAGATCAGAGCTGCCAACCTACACTAAAGCAAACTGGGCAAAACGAGAGAGTTCCCACTGGGAGAGAGCCGCTAGTGCAAAGGGGTGGGGTGGGGAGCAGCACTTGAACTGATCCGGGGCTCCTGGGGCTCCACAGGCCCTGCAGTGAACAGCATTCCAATAGAGGCCTGTGAGATGCAGGAGTGGAGGGACAGTTGCAGACGGAGGCATCGTAACAGTGCCTCTTGCTGGAAATGTCTGTTTTCCAGGAATTTTCATTAGACGTTTCACAACTGATTTAACAGCGATTTCTACACAGTGGGTGTGCTTCCTAGATCCTGCCGTCCAGCCAGTTCATGCACAGCCCTGCAGTCTTATTGCTACAACCTCGCATGGATGCAAGAGGCAACTGCCTTTACGTTTTGTAGTTGCAAGCTTCAGCCCGCAACAAACCATTAAAAAGCTCCCTCTGAAGGCCAATTTCCATGATGTGCCCCGCCCCAGCCATGCTGCTAAAATATCTCATTATAAAAGGGCAACTCAGCAAATAAATCTGCTTCAAAGCTCAGCTGCCTTCGCTTTGATGCTGTGGGACAGTCACCTGTGGCATAGTAAGGGAGCAGTTTTGTTAATCACTTCCTTGCACGAGTATCTCAAAATCTTTGGGGCCTTCCATACAGACCCAGGCTTGGGAACAGGATGGCACCTCCACCCTCTGAAGTGGATGAAGCTCGAAAACAATCAGTGTCTTAAGGGACAGAAACTTATCTGATAACCATTATCCTCTTCTCACATTTGTGTGAACAGCATTTTGAGCTGGGGAAGCTAGATAGGCCAGGATTGCAAAACAATCTGAGGGTGTTTTCCTGGTCCCCGCTGTGTCAGCTCTCCATGGGACAAGGCACACAGGGAGAAGAAAATAAAGGGATGAGGAAATTCCTGGCCAAGGAGGGGCTGGAAGCTGTAAACCTTCACTTCTCTGGGCATTGGTGGAGTTAAGCAATTTGGGTCTTCCTGGTCTTATGGGGAAGGGGAGACGCTTTACATTACCGCAAAATGTAAAATGTAAAAAAAAGTAAAATGTAAAAATGCAAAATGGCAGCCCTGCTGTGTCATGCGTTAGGGTTCGGGTTAACCCTAACCCTTTTTATATTATAGATGTTTTAATTCATTGTGTTTTAATTAGTTTTAATGTGTTTTACTTAGTTAACATGTTTTACATATTGTAAGCTGCCTAGGGTTAACCCTAACCCTTTTTATATTGCTCTTATAGATGTTTTAATTCATTGTGTTTTAATTAGTTTTAATGTGTTTTACTTAGTTAACATGTTTTACATATTGTAAGCTGCCTAGGAAGGCCTTGACAGTTACAGGTGGCCTATAAATACACATATAAATAAATAAATGGGGCCCTCTTGCTCACTCTGCTGAGGGTGACCCTTGACTTCTACCCCAAAGTCCTGCCTTGCGATGTCACCACACCCCTACCATCCTAAAAGCAATGCAGTGCAGAGGAACTCCTTCTGTTAAATTTTTCCTCAGCAAGGTGGGCAAATTTGCCCTTCTCCCCAGATAGCAGATCAGGGGAACTGCGCCTGGCACCCACAGTAGGAACGATTGGGCACCTGCTGAGGTGTCTGCACTGACCGGAGCTCACTGGGATTGCTCTTCCCCTTCTCGCTCTGGCCCAGACGAGCAAAGGGGTGAGGAAGGGAAGCAGCAATTGCCCCTGCTTCCTTGCTCCCCAGTTCCCTGCCTTTCCAGCAAGCCGGAGGCAGCCCTGATGAGGGAGCGGAGCTGGTGCCCATGGTGCTGAGATTCCTTGAGGGAGGACTCCCCCCGAGGATCCCTTGCTTACGGCAAGGGGCTGTCACTGGTTTAGTCCCCCTTTAAAAAAAACAACAGTGTTTTTTAAATACTTTCTGAAATGCCTATTTTAGCCAGACTTGCACCAATGCACAGACTGGGGATTCAAACAAATCTATGCTGTTCGGGCAAACCAGGTCAGAGGGATAAAGAAGCCGCACCTAAAAGGTTTGAATGACATCAGGCAAGCGTTAGAGGAGAAAATGGACCGTTCCACTTAGGGGTGCTTCTCGTTACTTCCAGCAGATCACAGGGTGCTTATGCATAGTCTTTTCTTCCAGCATTTGGGTTAAACATCTTCTCCTCTTGTGAAAGAGATTTCAGGTCACCCCATGGATGACCTCTGTCTTTGGAAGAGGTGGTCAGTGGTACTCTTCATGGAAAATCCTCATCCTCCTAAAAGCCTTACTTTGGTTGAGCTGAAATCACCCCCCCCCCCGGCCACACACGCCTAGCACTCTCTCCTTTCTTCTTGCTTTTTCCAGGTGCGTTTTCATTATTCTTGTGCACTCAGAGGCTGTTTGAACACTGCTGTTTTAAAATGATGGCTGTAATTACAATGTAAGCAAGGAACAGCATGAATAATGAAAAACAACATCCATGGTGGCATTTTGATTATGTTTGAAGAGGACAATGGGCAGAGAATTTATGACATGCAAGCCAGTAGTGTGGCCATGTGTCCTACTTTGTAGAGGACAATTCTCTATTTATTTATTTAAACCATTTTTATGCCGCCCCATTCGCAAAAAGCCTCGGGGTGGCTTACAACAATAATAAATAAACAAACATAAATAAACAGTTTATACAATTAGAGTTAAAAAACTGGAAACATCTCAGTATGTACATAAAAACCCCATAAATACAATTCATAAATTAACAATTAAAATAACTTTTAAATAAAAAGGTCTTGGTCTGGTGTCGAAAAACAAATAACGACAGCGCCAGGCGGACCTCTCTGGGGAGCTCATTCCACAGGTGGGGTGCCACCACAGAGAAGGCCCTCCTCCAGGTACTCACCCTCCTAATATCTTTCATGGAGGGTTCCAGAGAAGGGCCTCTGCTGCCGATCTCAAGGGGCGGGAGGGCATATATGGACGCAAGCGTTCCTTTAGATAACCAGGTCCCAAGCTGTTGAGGGCTTTATAGGTGATAAACAACACATTGAATTGGGTCCAGACTTCAATGGGGAGCCAGTGAAGCTGACGGAGAACTGGGGTTATATGAGAACAATGCCCAGTCCCCGTCAGCAACCTGGCAGCTCTGTTTTGCACCAATTGAAGTATCCGGACCGTCTTCAAGGGTAGCCCCACGTAGAGCGAGTTACAGAAGTCTAATTGGGAAGTTACCAGTGCATGTGTCACTGTCTCCAGGCAATCGTTCTCCAGGTAGGGACGCAGCTGGTGGATCAGCTGAAGCTGAAGGAAAGCGCTCCTCACCACCACCGTCACCTGAGCTTCTAATGACAGCTCAGGGTGGAGGAGCACTCCCAAGCTGCGAACCCTGTTCCTAAGAGGGAATGCAACCCCATTCAGGAAAAGGTCCAGGTCCCCCACCCCAGAGCCCGAACCACCTACCAACAGGACCTCCGTCTTGTCTGGATTGAGTTTCAGTTTATTGGCCTTCATCCAGCCCATTACCTTGGCCAGACACCGGTTCAGCACAGCCACTGCCTCACCTGGATTGGTTGAAAACGAGAGGTAGAGCTGGGTATCATCAGCGTACTGATGATTCCGCAGCCCACACCTCCTGATGACCTCTCCCAGCGGTTTCATGTAGATGTTAAATAGCAAGGGGGTCAAAATGGACCCCTGTGGAAATCCATGGCATAACTGCCATGGCGCAGAGCCATAGTCCCCCAG
>NW_025336088.1:5170131-5241963 GCF_004798865.1 Varanus komodoensis | reverse complement strand
ACAGGTAGAGCTGGGTATCATCAGCGTACTGATGATTCCGCAGCCCACACCTCCTGATGACCTCTCCCAGCGGTTTCATGTAGATGTTAAATAGCAAGGGGGTCAAAATGGACCCCTGTGGAAATCCATGGCATAACTGCCATGGCGCAGAGCCATAGTCCCCCAGCACCACCTTCTGGAATCGGCCATTGAGATAGGAGCAGAACCACTGCAGAACAGTGCCTCCAACTCCCAATTCCGCTAGCCTATCCAGAAGGATACCATGGTCGATGGTATCGAAAGCCGCTGAGAGGTCCAGGAGAACCAGCAGGGACACACTCCCCCTGTCTCTCTCCCTGCACAGATCATCATACAGGGCGACCAAGGCAGATTCAGTACCGTACTCGGGTCTGAAGCCGGACTGAAATGGGTCCAGATAATTAGGTTCATCCAAGAGTGCCTGCAGTTGTCCCACCACCCCCCGCTCTAACACCTTGCCCAAGAACGGGATGTTGGCCACCAGTCTATAATTGGCGGCCACCTCTGCATCCAGGGAAGCCTTCTTTAGGACTGGCCGGACTACTGCCTCCTTTAAAGGGGCAGGTACCCGGCCATCTCTTAGAGAGGCGTTGACCACCTCCAGGATCCAGGTCCCAATCCCGTCCTTGGCTGTCTTGAGTAGCCAAGATGGGCAAGGGTCCAGTAAGCAGGTGGTAGGACGTACTTGTCCAAGCACCTTGTCCACATTATCAAGCTGCAGCAACTGAAATTCATCCATCAATTGTGGACCAGACGACAACATTGGCACCTCCCCCGAAGGTTCTGAGTCACTAGTGGAGTCCAGCTCGTGACGAATCTGAGCGATTTTCTCCTTGAAATGCTTGGCGAAGTAGTGGGCCGTCAAAGGTGGCACGAGATCTTTTTTTGGGCCTGGATGAACCAGCCCCTGTACCACCCGGAAGAGCTCTGCCGGATGGCATTGTGAGGAGGCAATGGAAGTGGTGAAGAATTTCTTCTTCGCCGCCCTCACCACCACAGCATAGGCCTGATAATGGGCTCTTCAGTGTGTTCAGTCAGATTCATCCCGTGATTTCCTCCACCTACGCGCTAGACGTCTCCCAACCCACTTCATTGCCCGTAGCTTGAATGTATACCAGGGGGGTGAACGGGCTCTGCCAGGTGGGAGAGGACACTTAGGAGCGATCGTGTCAATAGCCCTGGTCATTTCCCCATTCCACAGTTCGACCAAGGCATCGGCAGGAGCATCAGCCTTATCAACCAGGAATTCCCCCAGGGCCTTCAGGAATCCATCCGGATCCATCCGGCTCCGGGGGCGGACCAACACAATTGAGTCCACACCCTTACAGAGGGAAAGGCTGCTCTCGAGCTCAAACCTCACGAGGAAGTGATCTGACCATGACAGGGGTGTCAGACACAAGTTCCTCACCCTCAGATCTTCCTGTCCTGTCGAGAAAACCAGGTCCAGAGTGTGTCCATGTTCATGGGTCGGGCCCAGTGACATGCTGAGACAGCCCCATGGCCGTCATGGAGGCCATGAAGTCCTGAGCCGCCCCGGTCAGAACAGTCTCAGAGTGGAGATTGAAGTCCCCCAGGACCAACATCCTGGGATTCTTCGACACCAAGTCCGAGATGATCTCCATCAGCTCAGGCAGGGAGTCTGTTGGGCAGAAGGGTGCACGGTGCACCAACAGAATCCCCAATCTGTCTCGGTCGCCCAACACCAAGTAGAGGCACTCTAGACCCAGCCTCGAGAGAACAGGAAGCCCTGTGAGGGAAATAGAGGCTTGGTAAACCAAAGTGACCCCCCCTCGCCTCCCCTCCAGGCGTGGTCGGTGCTGGACCAGGTACCCGGGCAGGCACATTTGAGAGAGGGAGACATCCCTTCCTCCCCCGCCCAGGTCTCTGTAATGCAGGCCAGGTCAGCCCCCTCATCCACAGTCAAGTCATGGATGAGGGAAGATTTATTGTGGACCGACCTGGCATTAAGCAGCAGCACCAACAGGCCTGGGAGGTGTTTGACAGGACTACCTGGAACCCTCAGGCTGGGGAAATAACCAGAAGGGGGAACAAGTGCTAGCCATCTGTTCCTCCTTCTTCTACGCAGACACGTTAGACCCCCCAACGCTGTAACGTCCATTGCCCATGACCACCCCAATGGCAGCGCCCACACGCTCCCCAGGCAACCCCATACTCAAAGCCAGAGAGGAATCCATTAAAACAACTAGAAACACATTAAAACACTTAAAAACACACTCACAATCCCCACCGTCCACTTTAACCTATCTCCCCTCCAGCCAACAACAAAGACCCTGGCCAGCCCAGCTCCCGCTCGGCCCCGCTCGGCCCCAAACGGCGTCACCGCCCTTAGGCCGATGCCCTTCGGCTGCCGGCCCGAGGCTGCTGGCCCTGGTCGCTGCCGGCGAGTTAAAGGCCGCGTGGCCCCTCAAATGCTTTATTTCAAATGGTTGTCCATGGATTGTTCTCTATTTGAAGCTTTTTTCTCGTTCAAGTTAATCTGGTTTAAAGATAAAGAAGTGTAAGAAGGGAGAAGCCAAACTGTGACCTTGAAGGTACCCATGAACAGACATCAGCAGGCAGAGCAGGCATATGGGTCGCTGGGTTGCAGCCTTCCTCACAATGGTGGGATGCATTGCAGTTCTATTTAAATTATATAAATTATTTTTAAATCCACATATATACATATATGTTAGCATTTGAAAGTTTTATGCAATTTGTTACAATCCTGTGCCCTCTTTTTTGGTGATGCATTTCATTTTTTTGGCAATGCGTAATTGGCTACCCTTGTCTCTGTCTCCTGAGGTGATGAGTGATTAATGTAATTATTCCTTTGCTAAATGACAGAGTCCAGGGAAAGAGGTGTGTCACTTTGCAGAAGAAAGTATCTTCCCAGAGCTGATTGTCTGATACTTAGCTGAATCAGGGAAATGTAGTGTAGCACAAACATAGATTTTCTGATAAATTATTTTTTAGATGAATAAGAGAAACCAGGATGAGGACAGGAGGCCACGATGACAGGATGATGACAGGATTGCCTATCTCAAGTAGTAATGCTTTTGTTTGGTTTGCTTTCACCCTTCCATATATTTTCTAGCAAGCCAATGCACTTGTTTCAGTGGAGTTTGCGTTTTCGTAGTTACATCTTGGCCAGTTCTGGATTCTTGGAACCACGCAGGAAAACAGTAAGAACAGCAAAACACCATCCCAACCAAAACCTTCCCGAAGTCATAAAAAGAATTGTCCAGGCCTTCCTCGCCACAAGGTTTATTTCACAATATTGATGCTTTCTCAGTTTGCGTGCAATTTCATAAATAGAAAGAAGAAGGTACGGGTTTATATTTATGTGTGATTTCATTTCTTAAAACTTTATACTTTTCCAAATGATAGACATTCAAAATAGATTACAAACAATTGTAACAACAAATAAAAACCATGACAGGCTACACTGCCAGGGAAAAATTGCACTCTACATTTGCTAAGTGGCACTTCTTCATAGGTTTCCCTGGGCAGAATCTAGCACTGGGTACATATTATGGAACTGAGCCCTGGCTCAAATTGAGCTCTGGCTGCAATATTAGAATTATAATAGTGGTAATAACCCTTTAATTAGGAAGTGGGCAAAAAATAGTAATTCAGTAGCCAGGGAAGCAATAATGTGAGAATTTTATGATTCAGTGGTAGGTAGACCAAATGAGGGGAAAAGTCAAGTAGACGTATATATATAGCAGCTTCTCTCAGTCTGGTGCTCTCCAGATGTGTTGGACTACAAATCCCAGAATCCCCCACCCTTTCTTTATGGTTGCTTGAATTCTCAAGGAAGATGAGATGTGGACCTTCAGTTGCGGCCTCACTCTTATGCACACCATGATCCCGTTTCTATAACTTCTGCTTTTTAAAGCTTCATATTTACAGTGCTTGGTAAGTTTATGAACATCAGTAACAAATGTTGTGGTTGCTACCCCATATTACTGGGACCTTGTATTGAATTTGGCGCTTTCGTAGATCACTTTGCATCTTCCCCCACAAAATCAAATCTCTTCATCGAGTTGTGGTGTGCTTAGAATATCTTCAGCAGAGAAGGTCAGAGGTCAGAGAATGCATTTGGCATTCTTGTGGTTTTAGATTCTAATTCAGAAATCATTCTGTATCTTTCTGGCTTCCCAGTGCAGTAGACCCAGTGTCTGGATTCCAAAAGACAACAGAATCATTCACATTTATTTGCATTTCCCTGCCTTTTTTCTGGGAGGAACCCAAGGCAGCTCACATAACCCCCCTCTACTCCATTTTATCCTCACAACAACAGTCCTGTGAGGTACGTTAGGCTAAGCATCTGTGATGGGCTCAAAGTCACCCAATCAGCTTCAGGACTGACTGGGGCTTAAAACCCAGGTCTCCCAAGTCCCAGTCCTGCATTCTAACCAGTAGACTATACTGGCTCTTTATTATTTGAACCATTTTTACTCCATTGCCCAAATGAAAAGGCTCTCAGAGTAACCTAGCTATTAGAAAACCAGGCCAGCCCCTCCTTAGACTCTTATAGTCTAAAAGACAACAAAAGTTCTCTAGCACCCTCAAGACAGATTACTTTTAAAGGTGTCATAAGGCGCTTTTCTTCTCTTTACTCATATAGCTGTCCTCTGGAAATCTCAAAGACATGACACAAAACGGGATAAGAAAACCAAAAGAGGTTCCGATTCTTAAAGTTACACAGTCTTTTAGCAAAACGTGTGTCGGTCTCTTTGAAATAAACAGGACTTAAATGAATTTTGACTAAGCTCCATGTCATGGCTTTGAGTGGGGCTAACCAGTCAGATTTTAATAGCTTTTAAGATTTGGATTATAGTAGTGACGTTGCCATTTGGTGCCTTCGGACTAAATAGCCTGGTGCTGCCCAGCTCAGTGGTTCTGTAGAAGTAGTCTGGGTGGAATGCAAAGAATGCTTCCATCTACAAGCAAGTGTTATGTGCAACCTTCCCACTCAATGGCCCCTGAATTAATAGTCTGTGATCTTTTGGCATGCTAACAGAATCCTTTTAAACTGCCAATGGAATGATTCTTTTTATTTGTGTTTTAATAATAGCAAAAACACTGATTTCCAATACCACTACTACCTTTTTAAAAAGTCATTATCCTTTTTTAACAGTGTTTATAGCAGCAAAATGTATACTCAACAATAGTATACCAGTGGAATAATTGTTTTTGTGTGTTAGAGCCATGGCAATTCAACTTAGTCCAACAATACTACCACAATTTTTTTTGTTCTTAAAACTTACCCCAAATGATAAATGTAATCATGGACAGCCTGCAAGCTTATACATGTTCTTCTCAAGGAAAAAGTGGGCTTTTTTGCTTCTGCTATGATGGGACCCAGCTTTCAGTGTATCCTGCTGAAATATAAGATACGCATGGGAAATGTTGAGAGTGCTAAAGCTAAAGCTACACTGAACTGGGCTAATTAACTCATGCTTCACTCATAACTAGCCAAGGTCTTTCAGATTGTTTCAGAGTAATTGTTTCTGGGTAATTATTTCAGAGTAATGATAAAACTTCCACCTCAAATTCTTTTAAACACATCCTTACCAAACTGGTCTTTCTCTCCTCCTCCCAGTAGAGATGGAAATTAAAAGATAAGCACCAGCTTCAAAGGGACTAGGTGCCAGGCCTTAGCGACTGCACATCGAGAATCCCTGGGCACCACATCCTTGACACTCTTAACTTTCCATGGCATTTCCTGATTTCTAGCCCCTTCGTGACTTTAGAGGAAATGTTTTTGTCGATGAGTCTCAAAGTGTGTGACTGGCATTCACCCAGGGCAAAAACAGACCCTTGTCCTTGAAAGCACAGGCTCTTCCTTGATATAACCTCTTGTTTGTCACTCAGTCATTCACACGGTACTTCCAGGAAAGACTTACTGTTCCCCAGACCAACACAAAAAGCATCAACATGCCCTCATCTGGGCATCACATTCAAACAAATTTAACGGTGGTCTTGTTAAACTCAGCTTTATTTCTTAGGGTACTCCAATAGTGCTCAACTCAGGCCTGGAACGTTTCAGGTGCATGAAAAAAACTAGAAAAGCTGCAGAGTGATGGTGGAGTTCTGGTCTTTCTCAATCCTGGACTGTTCCAAAGAAGATCCAACAGAAGGAGGGACTTCCAGATCATCTTCTAGATCTTGGTTCTCCAATGTAATGCTCATGGCCTCCTCTCATGGCACCAGTCAGGATTCCAGATTCTCCTGATTTTTGTTTTATTTCTTAAGATGCTTTTAACATTTTTTACTGGGAAGCTAACAAACTCAAAATGAATGGCTAGCCTCCAAAAACATTTCTATTTGGATTCAAAGGACTGGTTTTGTGCTTTGCAGATCCTACCTCTGCCTTGAACTAATTTTCTTGGACAAGTTATTCTTCTGTTAGACTCACCAGCTGTCCTTCTAGGAGTGTTTTGTGACCACCCATGTCCACCATGTCAGCCATTTTGTGAAAGTGCCTGGGACACTCTTTCCAAATTCCAAATGTTGGAGACCTCCTCCTTCAGATCATGGTGTTAGGCTGGGATAGATCTTTTTATCCAGAGGAAGAGAGAAAGAAAAGTGTAGTCTAAACTATCAGAATGGTGAGTGAGGGCAATCTACCCTAGGCATTCTAATTGGCATTGCAAGGCCTGACTCACTGGTATGTCACATGTCAGTCCACGAAAAAGCTTGCTTCTCCCAGAATGGTTTCTATGCCAACAGGTCACCATAAGAACTGTGCCTTCCTAACCCAACACTCACATCCACTGGTTAGGTCTAGGTTCTTCTTTAACCCATCAGAGGTTTGGAGAAGTTGCCTGAAAAGGAGGCGGTACAGTTTCTCACAGAATGTGCAAAATATTTTCATTTTCCCCAAACCCATCCTGTCAACTTCCATGGAAAGCTTGCCTGCCTGTTTGACCAGGGTTCTCTTTGTGCTATTGTCTGGCCCAAAGGTAAGATGTGTGAGCATGTATGCTTTGTTTGCCCTCGCATGACATCATGACATTTTGCTTTCCCCTGATGTGTTTCAATTGTGAGACTGAACATGATTGTTTAATGGTCTCTCTCTCGCATGCTGACAGTTTCCTGGAAAAAGACAACACCTTTCCTTGAGGAAAGAGCATGTCAGATCACTGGGACTAGTGACTCCGAACAATCATATGCATGCCATAAGTTCCTCCAATAAGGCCCACGTACAGCCTCCTATTGTTCCCTACTGTGAAGCATTTCAAACAGAAGAAGGAATTTCCTCTGCCCTTTCAGCACTTGATTTTGCTCTGAGCATGCATGAGCAGCTCAGCTTGGCATAGTGTGTGAGTTAGCAGTGAGAATGTGAATCCTCAACCTCCACAATTTAAACATTTTTTTAGGGGTCAGTAGATCTGACTCTGTATGTCAGATATTGCATATTTATTTAGTTATTTATTACATTTTTATACAACCCAATAGACCAAGGCCCTCTGGGTGGTTTACAAAAGTTTGGAACATATAATGAAGAGATTAACATATAAAACAATAGAATCAGCAGTTGCAAACAAGTCAGTACACAGATATAATGGTAGTAAAAAATGCAGTATAAAAACTAACAGTTAACTGTGTTAAAATATTGAGCAAAACAAAAGGTTTTCACCTGGCACTGAAAGGAGTAGAGAATAGGTGCCAGGTGGACCTATTTAGGGAACTCATTCCAGAACTGGGATGCCACAACCAAAAAGGCCCTTCTCCTGGTTGCCACTTTCTTTACTTCCTTTGGAGGATGCTCCTGGAGACAGACCCCAGAAGATGATCTTAGGGGCCGGGAAGGTAAGAGAAGCTTTGTTATGTTCCAGCTTTTATCAGTACTAGAGAGGACTGAAAAAACATATAAGCAGCAACAACTTTGTGCAAAGTAATGACAGTAGGGAGAACAAGATTGTAATCACGAGTAATTAGCTTTCCCTAAACCAAGAAAACTAGTAAGAAACACATATGAGAGTCAGGCATTGCTGGACAGGCCACACCCTACATATGCAATGCTATTATGAAAAAGTTGGCTGGTGAATTAAGTTGACGAGTAAGAAAAGGTAGATATGAGGAGAGGTGAATGTACTGCATGTGAAAAACCAACACGATGAAGCCGATGCCTGGGAATAAAATGGGAAATGATCTGCTTTCATTCAAAATGTGTTTCTGCCTTTGGGAGGGCATCAGATACTGCTGCGACCATTGGGAAGATCTGAAATTCCCAAAATTCTCAGAAAAATATCTGCTGGAATATTACATTGCAATAATACCAGATTGCTCAAAATTCACCAATAATTTGCTATCTGTATTTTACAGAAACCTGGTGATTTTTTATCCAATTATTTGATACTTGGATTCTGTACTCAATGTCAGTATTTGATATTTGACAGTTAAATTTTTACAACGTTTGGCAACTGACATGCAGTATTTACTAACTGGCCGTGCTGATGAAGTGAAATTTCAGTTAGTGTCTAAGCTGAACATCTCACATTTCTCAGCTGAGAGCCTCTCTGATTTTATACTTGTTGCTTATCAAGGCCAATACATTTAAAAGATGCTGATATATCTAAAGGACTTAAATTTTGAATTCTGTGGTGAAAGTTCACATTCAGCTTGAAATGGTGGACCTGGAATTTTGGCAGATTTCAAAGATTTACCCAGTCTTGAGTCAGATCTAGTCAGGATGTGCTTGTACCTCGAACTGAGAAGGTTTTGCTTCATGCTCCACATCTGACTTGGTCCATCTTCTCTGCTCAGCTGACAAGATGGAGGTTTTGCAAACAAAAGAGAAGACATCCATGGCCTACACTGGCTGGGAAATGATTTCCCTCCCTGTCAGACTGGCTAATGAACCTTTGGGTTTCTGATTGTCCCCAGTTTAACATCACTGAAGTACATGGCTGATTTCATTTACGTAGTCCATTCATGAGGCTGCTCTTGCATGTACCTTTGTCTCTTCCTGCCTCAGTCTGTCTGCTGAGCAGAGATTGTGTGGGGTACTGTGGTATTTACAAAAGGTTAGCTTGTGGCAGTCCAGGCATGACATGGCCACATTGTCAGCCTGGCTGTTGATCCTGTCCAGGGGCGGTGTCAAGGCTTGCTTGGGCTCCTGCCGAGGTCACAGCGGCAGGACCCCCGTGATGTCCTTCCTCTGCATTGCCACTGCTTGCTCACTGCCTCGTGCTGGGCCAGACAAAGGCGGAACTGAGAAGGAAGTGCAGCTGGTGCCACGGCCCCCTTGCACCCTGGCTCCCCGCCTGTCACGTGAGCCTCTGGTGAAACAGTGAGCGAGAGGAGCAACAGGAACAACTGGTGACCTGGGCATGAGAAGGTAGATGCAAAGAGCGAGTGACCCTTGGAAAGCTGGCACCAGTACCACTCCTTTCCTTCAGGGACAATAATGACAAAATGGAACTTTAATATTAGACAGAAACATAGAATCATAGCAAGTTGGAAAGATTCTCCCAGGCCAGCTCATCTGATCCCTGGCTCCAGCTGACTCCACTCATGTAATCTCCAAAAGATATCCAAAAAGAGTAGGAGTTAGGAGAAGGATGAGCTGTTACTGCTTTCAAGTAAATGGAGGTGGTGCCCAGTCTACAGAAAGCCCTTCACATGGAGAGTGCATGAAATACATTGTCTGTATTTTCTGAGGACTTCTAAAGGCTTTCTATGGACATTTTCTGGTGGTGATAATGGCAGCCGTGCAATAAATGTGCAATTCTAGAGCAGCAAAGGGAACATTAAAATAGGGCAGAGAAGGAAAAAGACCATTGAGGAACAAGGCTCCAAAATAGAGAGAGCCGTTCACACTGAAAAGATAAGGAGAGAAAAGCCCAAATTCCGGTGACTGGATTCTTAATTCTGAGTGGATTTTCTGACTCTGTTTCTACATTAGAGCAGAAACAAATTTGACCCTCAAATTGGTTTTCTTCTTTGGCATGATGCTCAATATGCAATGGATATACACTGAACTTTTGAATATGTGCTGATTATCTGCCAAGTCTTTGATCTATGTATTTGACACACAATGCTCTTTGGACTTCTATCTGTGCCATTTATCAGTTAATACATAACAATATTTGTTGCTGGTGTGAAATGCTGTTTGGTATTTGATAATGGGCAGCTCATAAGATTTTATGTTGGATGTCTGCCAAGATTAAAACAACTGAGAGATAACTAACCAACCCTATCTATGTTATCTCTCATGCAACACTTTAATTTTATTAAAGTTTTGATATGCAAAACTGGAATGTATGTTCAGCTCCAGCGTGAAACATTTACATAATTTTGGAATCATTTTGAACTAAATATTGAATGGGGAAGCATGACATTTTAGTTTCTGAAATCTACTATGTTTTAAATTTCAGTAGAGCTGTGCTGAATATCCTTAAGTTTGGATCTTGGAGTGAAAAATAGGAAGGTGCAAATATTAACCCCTTTCAATCCTGTTCAATAGCATTATTTCTCTTCAGCTACTGTCAGTTTCATGATATCTCCCATCCCATCCACCGTTCTCCATTTCTGTTTCTTTCTTGCATTAATCACAAGAGTGAGCAAAACACAAGCAGTGCAATGAAGGAGATTACGTTAAGATGCTAGATAGCCAATCAGATCTGGCTATATGATAATGTCACTGAGGGCAAATGAGGGAAATTGAAGCTGAAGGCAACACTTCCAGGATGGGTCTTATCCACGATCCCTGTCAATTGGGGATCATAGAATGGCTTCATAATAGTGCAAAGTCAATCAACGTTGGTGACTTCAATACACCACTGAATGGTGAGACAGTCACACAAGCATTTCTAAAGAAGTGTCACAGAACTCAATAAAAAGAGGCATTTTTGATCCAGTGAGAAAAAGCAGTGAGTGAGTAGTTTTGGCTTAGTTAGGAATGAGTTTTGTCCCCACCCTTAGATGTTACGTGTGATTGCATTTTAGCTGCAGGACAAAATGAGGCTGCCCAAGAAAGCTATGTTTCCTCCTGTGGGCAAAAGGAACTATTATTCACTGCAGTACCCATGTTTGTTGCCAAGTGTACATCACAAATAACACCACAAAATGCTCCTGCTTTTTTTTTTTTTCCCCCAAGGAGCTGCTGACATGGGTTGCATCTCCTTTGAATCCCTGCCTTTGGGGAATGACAGTAATAATTACAGCAACCACTGCTGTGAGTGTTGAAGAAAGAGGGGAAACGAGAAAGGTGACACCCTCTGCAGAAAGTATAAATAGAGACTGGTGGGGAGTAGATCCCAGCAGTCTTCCTTTGTGTCAAGTGGTGCCTCTAGCTCTCTGCTTAGCATTAGGAGATCCTCCATCACCATCACCATGAGTTGTGGTCCAAGGCACACGGTCCTAACAGCTGGGAGAACCTCTGGTGGCAGCTGCAATCTTGGTGGAGGAAGGGTGGGGGTGGCCTCGGTCTCCTCTGGACAGCATCCTTCTTGTGGGATGAACAATGGGAGAACGAACTTCTCCAGCTGGAGCCATGTTGGTGGAGGAGGAAGAAGCCATTTTTCAACTGGCAGCTGCAGTGGGGCGTTTGTTGGTGGTGGACACATAGGAGGAAGCGGTGGCTTTGGTGCTGGCTCCCATGTCGGTAGTGTTGGTGGTGGTCATGTAGGTATGGTTTGTGGCATGCCTGGTGGTGTAGCAGGTGGTGTTCCTGCTGGTATGGTAGGTGGTCCTTGTGGTGTGGTAGGTGGTGTTCCTGCTGGTATGGTAGGAGGCATGGGCGGTGTGGTGGGTGGTGTTCCTGCTGGTATGGTAGGAGGCCATTGTGGTGTAGTTGGGGGTGTCCCTGCAGAAATGGTAGGTGGTCCTCATACTGTTGTTGGGGGTGTCCCTGCTGGCATGGTAGGTGGCATGGGTGGTGTAGTTGGAGGTGCCCCCGCAGGAATGTTAGGTGGCCCGCATACTGTTGTTGGGGGTGTCCCTGCTGGCATGGTAGGTGGCATGGGTGGTGTGGTCCGTGGCCCTGCATTGATTGGTGGCCTGGGAGGTGAGCATGTCTGTGGAGGCAACTTTGATGGGAAAATGACAATGCAGAACCTCAATGATCGCCTGGCCAGCTACCTGGACAAGGTCCGATGCCTGGAGGAGGAAAATGCTGAGCTTGAATGCCGAATTAGGGACTTTTATGCCAAGCAAGGCCCTCTTTGTGAACCAAAGGACTATACCCATTACCACCAAAAAATTGAAGATCTTAAAAACCAGGTAGGATGTCAATTTTCAACCCATTTTTCATGAGTTTTACATGCCTTTTCTTGTGTCTATTGCAAACAACGGGTTCTTCCAGTTGACTTAAACAAACAACATCAGTGTTTTAAATGCCTTAGGTGACAAATGAGTGAAACCAATTTGCCACCATGATAATGCCTCAGAAAATATGAACTATTGAAATGCCTTTAAATTTGCTTTTGGATTCCCAACCTGTTGTACACAAAGAAGATTGTGATTTGGAATATCTGGAATGTGGCAGCAAAGCCAAGGCCAGTATGGGAATAGCCCAAGAATATTGCTTGATCCCCTAAAACATATTTTCTTCATCTCCTCCTCCTCCTGTTCCTGTTCCTTTTCCTCCTCCTCCTCCTCATTTTTGGAGATAATATAATGTTTGTATAGATGTTGGTTGTGAGGTAGACAAGACAAACATTGCATTTAATAATGCATTTCTTTTAATCCAGAGGTATGTCTGGAACATTAATTTTATTTTCTATTGGAGTCGCACTCTAGAGTTCCTGTGAAGCTCATGTCATCTCAGGACTGTGACTGATGCACAGTTCTGGTCATCTGTGGGAGCTCAGATAGCGCACTAACACTGCACGTAGGGAACTGTTATACACGCACTACTTGCAGCTCGGAAATAGCCAACATAGGGATGAATTTGAATCCCCTCCACATGATGGGGCAGTTTTCTGTGAATCAGCCCAAGGGGAAGTAGAAGAAAGAGTTGTCTGGTGCTTGGAACTCCAAAATGGTGGAAGGGATTGTATTGGTGAACCCCTTCCTGTCAACTCCGGAAGATATCCTGGCCGTAGTGATTTTTTTCCCACCAGTGAGCGTGAGGGCTATTTTGTGGTTCAGCTGTACATTGATACAGAACTGTAATGGATTGTACACATGGCTTAAACGTTGGCATGAAGCTAGCATTAGATTGCTAAATGCCCAATATGAAAGGAAGCAGCCTAAAATCTTAATGTGAGATCTTCACATGTACGGGAAAAGAGAGCAGGGTCCTAACTGGCCTCTCTTAACCTCGTCTTTATCCAGCTCATTTGTACCGGTGTGGAGAACAACAAACTCCTTCTGTGCATTGATAACAGCAAGCTGACTGCGGATGACTTCAGAACCAAGTGAGTACTTTTCAGAAAGCAGCAATGAAGCGAAGGGGTTCATTCCATTAGGTCCCATTGCTGGCGGCAGGGGGTGGGGGGCATTCTTGGTGGACTCTATGAGGCTCAACCTGTCTGTTATGGGGCTGCATGGAAAGGAGGGTGTCTGTCCTTTCAGGCCTGGAGGTGTCCATTCTGTGGGGATATGTGGGGCTGTGCAGAATAAAGGCCACCCATCCTACAGAGCGCAGGAAGAAGATTGTGAGCCAGAATATCTGGAATGTGGCAGCAAAGCCAAGGCCAATATGGGAACTGGCCAAGAACGAGAGAGCATGTTGTTTGTTGGATATCTCCCCATCTCCTTTTTCAACACTTTGCAGCAGTGGTGTAATAGCGCCAGGGATCACAGGGATGTAGTACCTGCACTTTTTAATTAGCAGGGATGGGTATGGTATCTGCCACCCTTCCACCCCAGAATTGCCTGCTTCTTTTGAGCTGAACAGTAATCCTCAAAATAGCTGGGAGGAAATATATTTTCCCAGCAACTAACTAACTAACTCTCTCTCTCTCTCTCTCTCTCTCTCTCTCTCTCTCTATATATATATATATATATATATATATATATATATCCTGCCTTTTCCTACAAAGGGCTCAAGGCAGCTTACATCTCCTCCTCCATCTTATCCTCACAACAACAACCCTGTGAGGTAGGTTGGGCTGAGTCTGACTGGCCCAAAGTCACCCAGTTGGCTCCATGGCTGAGCGGGGACTAGAACCCAGATCGTCTGAGTCCCCGTCCCATGCTCTTAACCACGACACCACACTGGCTCTCCTTGATCCCTGTAGAAGTGCAAACTGTTTTGGGATGCTTTGGGCAATTAAAACCCACTTGCTTTGCAAAAGAGAGGATCATGATGGAGACAATCACTGCTAGAACTGGTGTGTTCATACGGAGCCATGCAGCAGGGCGCATTTTTGGACTCTTCTTGGGGCCACAGCTGTGGGGGCTGTCACAGTGAGCGCTTGCCCTTCAGAATTTATTACTGCACGCTGCTCTGTAGTATCTGCTAGCAGGCAGGGGATGCTTCTAGCCCAAGCTGGGGAAGCCTGTCTGCTTAAAAGCCTAAGGAAGCCAGGCTGAACTGCTAGGCTGAAACATGAGAAGGACTGCTGCCTGCCTTTGAGGTGGACCCAGTGTTACGACTGCGTGGGCAACCGGTCTTCCAACACTGCTCTTTCTGACTCAGGTTTGAGACGGAATGCTGCCTTCGCCAGAATGTGGAAGCTGACATCAACGGCCTGCATCACATTCTGGATCAGCTGACAGCCTGCAGGGCCAACCTGGAGGTTCAGTGCGAGAACCTGCAGGACGAGCTGTGTGGCCTGAAGAAGAACCACAAGGAGGTGAAAGATATCATCATCATTGTGCTTTATGAGAGCTAAGGGGAACATGCTTTCTGGATTCTCAGCTGTAAGCCTGAGAATAGCACTTGTGGGTGTTAATGATGCATGTTATTATGTCTGAGACATTCTCCTCTAACCCGGTGTCCTCAGATGTGTTGCACCACAACCCCCATCATTCCCAGCAAACACTGGGGAACATTTAGGTGCATGCTTTTTGGAGTGGCACAACCCGGAACAGCAATGCCAGGCAGTGGTGCTTGCCTACAAAGTGAGACCCATTTGCCACTTAGAGTCTCCAGCTCAGCCGTTGGAGAGTTCGTGTGGGGTAGGATGGATGAATAACGTGGGAAAGGAGAGACCAGTGGGCGAGCACGCTGCTCCATTCATTGTGGTTTGTGCTGTTTCTGCAGGAGGTCACCTGCCTGAAGAGCCAGTCCACTGGCGATGTCAACGTGGAAGTCAATGCCTCCCCTGGGCCAGACCTGAAGAAGATCCTGGAAGAGATGAGGTGCAAGTACGAGGCAATGATTGAAGGCAACCGCAGGGAGGTGGAAGCCTGGTATGAATCCAAGGTAAGCTATTCCCCTCTAAATCCATGATAAACAAAACAATGAGGTTACAGTGGACTGGAAACAACTAAAAAATCCAGGTGTGATCGGTACAAAGAGTATCTAATATCATATGTTTTAAGCAGCCTTGGGAGCCCCACCTTCTCATCTGGAAACCATTCACTCCTACTTCAAGGAATGTGGAGGCTGCTTGCTTAATTACCTAGCAATGAGAGAAAAACATTCTACACATATGCACTCCAGTTCTTTACCCTGCAAGACTTTTCCCAGCTAGCTTGGCCTGGGATGGGAGACTGTGGCCATTATCTTTGCAAAAGAGCTGCCTCTGAGGGAGATGAAAAATGCCAGGAGTGATTTGTCAGTAGTGTCCAGCATGGCCTCCAACATTTTTGGACTCTTCTTTGAACATGGCCATGGGGGACCATCAAGACAGCTACCTGCACCTCAAAATGTATCACAGAACCACTGTTTAGGGCATTGCCTCTGCAGGTGTGCAGTGGCCCTGGACATTTTTGCTCCTGCAAACACAGCATCATAGCCTCTCTTAGGGTTTCTTTTCCCGCAGCATGGTTCTGTATTCATGGTTCTGTATCAAGGACCTAGGAAGCTACCTGGCTCAGAGTCAGGCTACATGTCCATCCAGCTTAGTCTATGGAGACCTGTAGTTGTTCTCCAGGTTCTCAGGGAGAGTCTTTCCCAGACCTCCCTTGGAGCTGCTGGGGACCGACTCTGGGGACATTTTGCACGCAAAGTGGAGCAGTGGCCCTTCCCTACCCTTATGTATTACAGATGGAAGAGGTGAATCGTGATGTCTGCACCAGCAGCCAGGAGATCGAAGAGAGCAACAACAAGGTCACAGAGCTGAGACGCCAACTGCAAACCCTGGAGATTGACTTCGAGGCCCAGTGCAGCCTGGTAAAAGAGGATGCCAAAGTGTTTGCATCACTGGGGACCCGCACAGGAGGGTGGAGGGACACAGTGCTGCGGGCTGCAAAATGTCTTGTCCAGTGAACATACACAAGCCTTTGCCAGGCTCGTGTGGCTCCTTTGCTCCAAGCCATCCCTGAACAGCAGCAAGCCAATGACTGGGGTTGCTCAATACGTTAGACCACTTGGGGATTGCAACCAAGTGCTGTGGTCAACAGGGGTTCTGTGCTGCCTCTTCTCACTCCCGCCCTCCCTCCCAGTCCTCCTGCAGTATCCCAGGAGAAGCTGCAAGAGCACCGAGATGTCCTCTGAGCCATTTAGTGCCTTTTACTACAATCCCCCTGTGTTACCTGCGCTTGGGAAACTGAGGGCAACTGAGGCTCCATGAGCAAGCCCCCAACCCCCAGGGCTTTGGTGGCAAAGGGTACTCTCCACGCACCCCACCTTTTTAAAAACTTCTGAGAAAATGGTCAGCAGTGGGTTGCAAAGTTGCAATTTAGCTTGGACAGGTGTCTGCATGGACAGAGAGGGCATGCCGAACTGCAACTTCGTAGCCCACTGCTGTTGGGAATGAAAAAAGCAGCTATTCTTGGCGTCCGTGCCAGGATCAGGGTTGCACTGACTCTTCGGCTGAGGACTGGAGCCCAGGTTACTGAAAAGGAGGGTTTTTAGTTTCTAGTTTGGGTTCAACGAAACCCTTTGTTCATGCAGAGACTCACCTTTTAGTGGCTCTAGTCGGTCAGCTGTGAGTTGGAAATAAAGCACTATTTGCAAAGAGACTGTTGTTTGAAACAAAGAAGGGGAAAACCTAGCTCCTGGGAACTGCTAACCATTTTAAACAAAGTTTTAAAGGGGTGTGTGTGGGGGAAGCACCCTTTGCAGCAGAATGATTGGGTTTTTCGGGCATGCTCATGTGACCCTGGGCTACCCTCACTATCCTAAGTGTGGGTCCCACAGAGGCACAAGAGCATCTTAAGTTTTGCAGTCGACATAAGTGGATGGCACCATGGGAGGTGGCCAAACCTGCGGGAAACCCCCGTGGGCAGGTATGTGAGGTTTGTGGTCCAAAGGAACAGGCCTGCATTCCTGCACGGGGCTTTGTCCAAGTTTTGCATTGGCCTCTTTCCCCTCCACTGCTAGCAGGGATGGGGGAAGCCTTTCCTAGCTGTTCCCAAGTGCTGCTTTAGCATTCTGAGAAGCCTGGGAAAGACAATTGCCTGCTAGCTCCTGGCTAGAGAGGCAAGACTTTCTGCTGCTCTTGCCAAGGGGCTCTCTGGTTTCTGGACTTGACCATGGCTTAATTTATTGTCTAGGATCAGATAGCACAGTAAGCTATGGTGAGTTTGTTAAACCCTACCAGAAGCCATGGGTATCTGGGGAGGTTTATATATGCTTTGGGTAGAGCACTGGGTTCGGATAACTTTATTACTGGATTTGGTATTCAACCATGGTGAACAACCTGCAGTTCACAACTCAGCAACAAACCATGGGTTCTCTTCATGGTTCTTTGTGGTTAACAAGCCATGGCATGTTAGTGAAGCTGGGCTCAAACAATATGATAACCTACATTTCAACAACAACCCACTTGTTGAGATGGCTGGTTGTTTGAATCCAGTTTGTAGGTGGTGGTGGTGTGGTTATATTATAGCCAGAATATTCTCACCTCATTTTGATAGCATCCTGAATTCGTGTATGCAAATCCCTTGACAGCACTTGAAAAATGCTCTGGCATGGCTTAGAATGAGGAAAGATCCCCAAAGAACGGTTCAAAATGTTTACCTGTACTTCTTCCTATGTGTGGAAACAGGTTTGCTCTTTAATTACTTTGAGAAGCTGTAGCTTGCCCTACTTTTCAGGCATATATGCTTTAAGGAAAGGATAGCACTGTCAAAGAGGGAAAATATACTAACATATCATTTGACCACAGGTGTGTTCACACTGGTCAGTAATGTATTGTATCAAAACAGCCAGAAATGTAAAACAATCAGACAAACAAATGGGTATGGTGCAATTCAATGGATGCACTGCTCTGTTCAGAAGTCAGTCACAGAATATAATGGGACTTACTCCAAGGTAAGTGTGTCCAGGATTGCAACCTTAGGATGGAAACGCCATGTCTGCACCCACTTCATGGATTTCCCCTGACAATCTGAAGCATTTTTTCCCTAAGCTGAGATTCCATGGAAACACTTAGTAAATATTCTGATGGTAGAACGTGTTGCTGCTGAAGCATTTTGCGTTTTTGCTGAGACCTCAGTCTTGCACGAGGCCCAGTGAAACCTAACCGAGAGGAACTGCCTCTTGCCTCATTCCTCAGAGGGACACCCTGGAGGGCTCTCTGGGCGAGACGGAGCAGCGCTACAACAAGCACTTGGCCGAGCTCCAGGAGCGCATCTCGTGCTTGGAGCAGCAGCTGGCTGAGCTGCGGGCGGAGATGGAGTGCCAGAACCGCGACTACACCGAACTCCTCAATGTCAAAAGCCGCCTGGAGCAGGAGATCGCCACGTACCGCGGCTTGCTGGAGGGGGGGCAGCACGACATCATGTAAGTAGCATGCAGGGAGAGTGGGGCTCTGCTGGACCCCAGGCAGGAGGGACAACGAAGCCAGAATGAGAGGACTGCCCTGCCGGCTGCAGGCAGGATGGGCATCAGGAGCAGGCAGGGTGGGGAGCCTCTTGGGTGCTCTCAGCCCTGCAGGGGCTCTCCAAGCCCAGCACCCTGGAGCTGCTCCCGCTCTTCTCCATTGCATCCCATGGGTCCCTCGCCTCTCGCTCTGGCCCAGACCATGGTGGGGGTGGTGAGGAGGAGGAGCAGAGGATGCTGTGGCCTCCTTGTTCTTGCTGCCTTCCTGTCAATCCATGCAGTGGTAGTCTGGATGAGAAAGCAGAGGGAAAGCAACAGCAGGGGGTGCCCATGGTGCCGAGAAGGCAAACTGCCCAGGGCAGTTTCCTGGCCCAAGGGCCCTCCAGGAGCCAGGTGCCAGCACCGATCGACGTAGCTTCCAAATCTCAGCACACGAGACATTTTTGTGCACGAAGGCTGGTGTGTCGTGCTCTTGAAATGGGTGGAGGGAACCAGGGAACAGGGCGACCACACAGCTGGCCTTAGGAAAACAATGACTTTCTCCATTTGCAACATGTATATGATAACACTGCCCTGCCCTACAGGTCTGCATTAAGAATAATGAGATAATGAACAGGAGGAGCTTGGAATACTTGCAACTTGCATGTAGATACTGAGTGATGTTATTGGGGTTTGGGGACCTAAGAAGCATGACACAGACATGCTGGCTCAGCTGGGAAACAGCCTGGGTATTCTGGGCAAGGCGTTCCTCGGAAGCTGGACCCACCTGCCTGTTGTTCGTGAAGGTAAAAGTGCGGCTTTGAGTCCCCTGGCGGCAGACCAAGCACTGAACACAGTGATTACGGCTGCAATCTTATACCCACTTTTCTTGGAACAAGCAGTGCTGTAATGGAGCCAAGGCTACTCAGGGACACGGCACTGGTACGTTTTTGTTAGGAATGACACCAATGTGATCCGCCAGCCTCTAAGGCCCTGTTCCCTGTAAGCTTAGCTGCAATTCTCCCAGTAGCTGATGGAGGGGAGGGACTCCTTTTTCCAGGGACAAGGTATTGCTTTCGTTGCAATATTCAGTGTTCCCTGGTGGCTGGTCTTGAATGGGCAGATAAGGGCCATTGTTTTTATCCAGGACCCGCTGCGGGTGGAGACAAAAATGATAGAGCTAGTTGGTTGAATTGGATCGACACAGCTGCCTTCACTTTTGGATTTTCCCTGGGGACCTGGCTATGGGAACTGTCAAGGAAGAATGTGTGCACTTCGAAATAGTCCATTGCACACTTGGATTGAGTCCCCCTGAACTCGGCAGCTCTGACTTTTCATAGATACGTACTGGGTGGTGTTGTAAGCACTGTTCTTTGATGCTTGCAACCTGATTGAGGTGTGGTGTCTTTGCTGCCTGCCTGAGAAGGGGTGCACACTTTGGTTGCATATCCATCACTCATATTCTGGAAACCGCCTCCTCTTTGGCCATGTCCCCTCCAGTGGCACTGTGTGACTCTGCCTGAATCTCGGGTAAGAAGGACAACAAAGGCCAAAAGTGGAGTGCAAAAAGACCACCTCTTAACCACCCTGCACTTATTCATGTTCCTGGTGAAGAAGCAAACAAGAAAAGTATTGCCAAAGGTAACTGGAAACAATAACAGCAATCGATTCACATGTTTCCTTTTGCTTCTTGTGCAAACAACTGCTCTTCTCCATGAAGTGGACCTCTTAAGCCGAATGTGTGCACCAGATGTGCTGATCCACAGTTACCATCCTCTCCAACCAGCATGGGCAGTAGGTGTGGTTGGCTGGGAAAGATGGGTGTTATAGCCCAACATCTGGAGGGCACTGGGTTGGGGAAGGCTGCTCTAAGCAATGGCTTGAGTTAATCCACCAGGTTGCCTAGTCTAACTTAAGCCTGTGGAGGGCAATGGTTTGAGGGTCAGTGGGGTGGTATATCCACACCTGAACTTTAAGGAGCTATCCATGAGGCTGAACCTGGCTTGGGCATAGGATTTGACCCTGGATTGCTCCTTCGAGGTTCAGACCAAAAAATGCAGTGGATACAGGAGCCCTCTGAAGCTGGAGCCTCCACTGACGTTACCAAAAACGGTGGCATGGACACGACCAGCCTCCATCCAAGGCCCTGGGGCAATTCCAACACAGTTGCTAGCATCTGTGATAAGCAGATGTGTCTGGTATCCTAGTCATGGAGTGTAGATGTCTGAAGTGAAGTCCATATGCTTCACAGTTCATTTAAGGACACAAATATGTCCCTTCTTGAGCCTGCTTTTCAGACACTACAGTAGGATTTTGTTTATCTAGCTTTATCTGCCCTTCTACTGACAAGCTCAGAGTGGCATCTGAGCTGTCTGCGTTCCCAGGCAGCTTCTCATCTAGGCAACCTGAAGGCCCAAATCCTTTTAGTTTCAGGGACAGGACTATACCATGTGTCATCCCATGAAATAATGGGCTCAAGTTACAGGAAGCCAGATTGCAGCTAGAAATCAGGAGGAACTTGCTGACTGTTAGAGCAGTATGACAATGGGACCAGTGACCTAGGGATGGTGCGAGCTTTGCCTTTCCCATGTGGAAGGCATTCGAGATGCAGCTGGACAGCCGTCTGAGAGGGATGGTTTAACTTGGGGCCCTGCGCTGAGCAGGAGGTTGGAGCTGGTGGCCCTCTGGCCCTGCCCAGCTCTACTGCTCTATGGTTCCGTGTGGATTTGCCCTGTTCTCTTCCAGCCAGGGTTGGCAAGTACAATCTTCCTACCCCCATAATCTACCTCGGTGAATGATGCCATGGGCAAGATAGATGGGGAAACAGCTGACAACCGCCATGCTGAGCTGGAATGCTGCTTAATGTAATTTTCCAGGAATAATTAGTACCCAAAGGAAAAAAAGATCAAGTTTCAAGATGTAAAAAAATATGTTGCTTCATTTCTTGAAGTAGCCTGGTGTGTTTTGGAACCTGACTCTATATTTTGGGAGATTTTCAGGGATTAAAATCTTTTAAAAATTACTCTGCAAAGATCTCTAATAAGATAGGTCTCCAAGATAAATTGTGTCATCAGAATTATATTGGAAATGTCTCCTGATTAACTCCTATTGTAACCCCTAAAGAAGGGGGTTAGCCCCTTTGTTAATCCCTAAAGAAGGTCCAAAATGTATAGCTCAGGGCTGAAAGGACACTAGGCTACCTTCAGACTCTTCTTTCCATTGAGTTATTTTGCACATTGTTCATTTTTGTCTGGCCCTAATCCCTTTTCTGCTGGAGGAAAGACTTGTGGCCTTATTGAGCTGGACTCTTCTTTTCCTGCAGAGGAGGAGGAGGAGCTGCCAGAGCCAGCAGTGCCTCTGGGCGAAGATCTGGTGACACTCGGACTTCCCATACTTACGTGACCCATTCCATGGGTCATCCGTGCCATGAGGGCCACTTGCACCACTAGATGGCTAGAAGGAAGGGCATGAGGTGAGGAATGCTTTCCCCCCTACCCCTCACTTCCCTTCCACCTGTGATAACAAAAGCGGGGTGTAGGGACAGCAGGATGACCTCTGAAATAAAACTGAAAAGGTTATAAGAATAGAAGAAAGATATGTGTGAGGGCATCTGACCCTTCTCCTCCTTCTCCTCCTCCTGATACAACCTTTTGTAAAGCACCTGAAATGTACTAAACAGTGCACATGTTTAAAAATCATAAGATTACTGTCCTAAGATTTATACCCAAACTGATTTGACGCAAATGAAATTAAGTATGGGGATGGAAGAGGAAATCAAGCAAATTATAGGTGCCAGTTCTTAAAGTTACCTAGTAGTTCTTTCTAAATGTTCTCATAAATAAAGAACTAACAACCAGCTAGAATGGAAACAGTGCAGGGAGCCAAAAAGCTTGCTGGCCTCTCAGCTGATGGTGAAGGCCTTGCCGTTCCGTTTCTCGCTCTGCTGCAGCCTTCTGGAATGGCAATGAAAAGATGACAATTGAGGGCTGGGTGGAGCCAAAAAGCAACTGCTCTTTCAGCCAAGCCATTAGAGAGGGCCTGGCTGGTTCACCTCCCATCACAGATGCACTGACACTGGTATATCTGAATGTCTGCATGATGTTCTTTCAGTCGACTAATCAGTAGCAAAAAGCACAATAGCCCTTCTGCATATAATAGGTGGAAAAGAGGGTAACATGGTTTGGGGTGAGATGATGCCATAGCAATAGTAATTAAACCTTGCTGGTTTTCTTTGTCTTCAGAGCACTGCAGAATAGATGGAAAGCACTCCATGCCCACTGCCCAGAGAAGCCTTCCTAGCAGCCCATCCAAGCCGCTGCAGTTCTAGCTGTCCATTGTTTTCTTTCCAAGGAAATCAGAGGGCTTGATCCACGGTCTTTCATGCTACAGAGTCTTCCTCACTTGTCTGCAATGTAGTGTTGGTCCAGCCCCCGTTTCTTACCCAGCATGCATAAGTGCCGTGGTTGGCAATCTGCCAACCACTGGGAGGAAAAAAAATAAAAAAAAGGAGACATCGAAAAATAAATCTCTGCTTTTCTTTCAGTGCCACCAAGACCTGTGTATGCAAACTATTTTCTCATGTTAGAATGTTAAAAGCATTGTATAAATAAAGTTGACCACCAAGTCAGAGACTGCAAACAGAGGCGATAAACCATATTAATGATGTTCATATTCTAACTCTAAAGCACCTCTAGACTAATGCAAGTGTTCCTTCAAGCAATATAAAGTGTAGCTTTTTTTATGCAAGCATAAAGGTTGTAGCTTTGTAGGTTGATTGGAAATCATGCCAGCATACAACGGGTTGGTTTCCGGTTTAGTCATACCTAGTCGATCCACTGAAATCAATGGGGATTCAAGCGAATCGTGATGGACATGGGCCCTGTGAGTGAAGTGACTTTTCCAGTGTTACTCCAACTTCAAGTAAAGTTATTAAAATGAATGGGACTTAAGTTAGTGTGCAATTCTATATATATTAAGATAGAAAATGTCTTACAACTCCCAGCATTCCTTAGCCACTTGCAAGTCCCAGCATGCCTCAGGTTGTAGGACTCCTTTCCGCCTCAACATGTATATGATTGCACCCTTTTCATGTTGTTAAGCCTTCCAACAACCTGAGGGCTTTAGGCCTCTGCTGGCTTTCTAATTTTGCAAAAAACAGGGGCTCTGTTGATTAAAGGTGCTTATGAGTGATCTACAACAATAGTCTGGGAACACTTTTGCCCTGGCACATGGTAATTGCTTCCTTATGAACCAACTCTCCACAGTAATTAAAGAAACATCTTGTCAGCTTCCATTAAACAGTATCTTGAGAAGTGATCTCCCGAAAGTTCCAATTAAGTGTCCCTTTAAGAGCCTCTTCTCACACCCAGTCTGCTTCAGTTCCACCTGATCTAATGGGCCTGTACGCAGGTGGTTGTAAACTATACAATGTTTACAAATTCCAGTCCCAGATTCATCTGAAGAACTTCTCTCCACCCCTCACACTCACACTCACCCTTTAAAAAAATCCTGCCTGGAGGTTTTATAGCAGGAAGGCGAGGCTGCTGTGCCTCCTTAGAGCAGAGGGAAAACAGTAGGATAAATGCATTCATATTGCAGACTAGCTGATATGCTCAGGACAAAACCCTGCATCTGGTGCCTCATGCTGGAAGGGGAAGGACTGTTTTGCTGCCCAAGCACACAAGATCGCACCCTCAGTAGAGGAAAATCCAGCAGGGTGGATTCTTCAAGCTCTCTTAAATAAAACAATCACATCTGTTGTTTGTTTATGGAGGAACAGGCTTAGTTAGTGCAGAACCAGCTAGGAAAGATGATCACATGCTGCCTTCTCCAGCTAGGGGAAATTCGAATATGCGGGATGGGACTCATGCCCAATGGTTATACTAGCTGGGCGTTATCGGAGTTGTGGTTGGACCATGGATGTATGGATTTTATTGCAACCTTTTTGTTTGCTTTTCATACATTATGGGACATCTCTAATTCCATCATCTACTCAGTAACAGGAAAATTCTTTTTTTCTTTTTAACCAGAATTTCATTCTACTTGCATTCATCCACATTAGGAGTAATTTCTATTAGTGCTAATGCATATTAGCTAATGCATAATAACACTGATGCAAATTAGCACAACTCCCCCTCACTGAAGTAGAAAATTGAGTGCGCCCTCCAAATCTTGCTGTGGAATCTGCAGATCAGAGCTAAAGAATCCAAACTCGTTTGAATCTCTTGCGGTTTTCTGCAACGTCTGTGCATCCAACACTTCTGGAGACTCAGATTGTGGGAGATCACTTTAGGAATGCTACTGCCTTTGACTGGAACACATAACTGGGCTTGGCTGATTGCCATGCAACACGGGGAATTGCTTGATGCAGAATATTTGCTCTACCTCCCCTAATCACAGCAAACATATTTGGCAGAGATTGCAGTGACAAATCCAGATAAAGCAGTATTTGAGCTTCAGAGGATCCTACAGATCTGATCACGTGCTCATGACCAGCCCGCCCTTGCCGATGCCATGCACCCAGCCCCTGTGCCTCGCCAAGGAAAGACAGTTTCTCTCTGCAGAGCCAAGTATGCATCTCACACAATCTGTGGAACATCTTCTGATTGTGACATTAGGAGGATTTTTTGCACCATTCTAAATTCCCAGGAGCCCCAGAAGAATGTGTGAGTAAAGGAAGAGCAATGGGAGGACCAGAGGGACAGATCACCCTGGGCTAATAGTAGCACCCCTCTTGGGCATAGGATCATGTTCTGTTTTACTCCCTCTTGTTATGGCTTAGACCAGAGGTGGACTAGGTGTGTTGGACTCTGAATCCAGGACCTGCCACAGTAGCCACCCAAGAAAGGCAGTGTAGAATCATTTCAGAAAAATGAACCAATAAACTGTGTGTACATCTTTAAATGTACAGAGGCCTGAAGGAAATCCATGCATGAACTCCACTGGTGGTTTGCTTTTGGGTGGCCATGTGACTGCTTTTGCAGAGGGCAGACTTCAACATGAGCGGCTGTCAGAGGACAGTCCTCGATTTGACGGTGTCCTCTGAAGAGGTGTCTGGTCCCAGTTTAGCTCAAAGATAGAGAACCATCAGATGGAAAGGCTGGGCCTTGTGGTTGGCCATCAACAGCACTTTGACAACAGTCTGAGCAAAGCGCATCTTACCTGGACAGTCTCCCATGCATTTCTATTTAAATTGCAATAATGATGTCTGCTTTGGCACCTGTACTTCTAAATTAGCACATGGAAATCTTATGCTCATAGCGTCTTTATTTTCTTTTGGTGGTTCATAAATGCACCCCCCCCCCGCCGCCCGCCAGTTGCTTTTATGGGACAAATGGAAACAATAGGCACCGAGGGATGTACAGAAATATTTGTTGGCGATATCAACAGCTAAATAATAGGATTCCATTTTCTAAAAACAAATGCTCTACATAGGCAGCAATTAAAGTAATAAGTGTGCACCTGCCTTCTTGCCCAGAGGATATTTCAAAGTCTATTTTTGAATCTTTGCTGACTTGCATTTGGGAAGAAACTGGATGTGTTCCTGTAGGAGCCATTTGAGTTGTTATGCAGGACAATACGAGGAGTTGGTGGGGAAAGGCAAAACTTGGATCCCACATTTGCCTTTCAAGAGTGCAAAACAAGAATTGCAGGAAAATCTTAAGAGTTGCTCTCTGTGTATTTTTAATGAGCACAATATTATACTCCCACATCACTAAATGCATTCCTGGTTCTCCCCCATCTGATTGAAAAAGCTTGCTCCTTCGTCTTTCCCTTACGAGCCAGCACAATTAAGGTGCTTATTCATGTAATAATCGCAAAATGCCCTCTGTTATAGGAGGTGGTAGGAGTGGAAAGTGACTCTGAATAACGCCAGGAATCATGGAGGCAGAGCATTTCCACTTATTGTCCACTTATGCCTATTAATTTGGCCCATATTTTAACAAGTTACCAATCCAGAAGAGGCCTGGGTGGCCATCACATCCTGTGGTAGATGGAAACTCCGTAGTTTTAACTGTAAGCTGTTAAAGAAGTACTTCCTTTTTTCTAGTTTTATGGCTTGAGCTAGCCCAGTCCAGCCAAATGCCTTGGGCGAGGCAAGTCAGATCTCAGAAAACAAGGGAAACAAAAAGGGACTCTCATTTGCTTCAAGCGCTAATCTGGCCCTACGAGGCCCAAGGAAACACTGAGGTCAGCAATAAACCGGGCAAGGATTTCATTTCTCCATCTGACAAACAAAACCAGAACGTCTTGATGATTCTGTGGAACTTTAAAATTTCTGGCGTGGCAACATGGTTAAAAAAGAACAGATGGTCTGTGGAGAAACTGCTTATTTACTGGGGTATCTAGAGGCAAATTGCCACTGGGTTTTTTACACAAACAATAAACTGGAACTAAGCCCGCCAGAAGAGCTGAATCCTCCCTCCTCAGCTGTGACACCCATCGCAAAAAGATATAAAACAAGATCTGCACATCATCGACGTACACTCTAGCCGAGTGTCGAGCTTTCAGTTTTGCCTTGGATATTTATCCATCGCCACTATGCATACCAGTGCTAGCTCTATTCCAGTAACCACAGGAAGAAATAGCACCAGTCTGGGTTCGAATGGGAAGTCTGGGGTTTCTTCTCTCCCACCCAGCTATCATACCTCTTATGGGTTAGGTGGCATGGGAGGCAATTTCTCCTGCCAAAGCCATTTGGGGCATAACTCCACTCATGGCTACGGCTTTGGCCAGAGGAACTTCTCAAGTATCAGTTGTGGCGGCGTGTTTGGTGGTGGTGGCTCTGGAAGGAGAAAGAGAACAGGGAGCCACCCCAGTGGCAACAGTGGTGTTTTCCTTCCATTTGTGCATGGTGGTGGGCCAGTTGGAGTTGGCAGTGCTGTCGTTGGTGGGATGGGTGGTGACCCTGTTGCCTATGGCACCATCTTCGCTTCCTCTGATGGGAAGATGGTCATGCAGAACCTCAATGGCCGCCTGGCCAGTTATATAGACAAAGTCCGATTGCTGGAGGTGGAAAATGCTGCTCTTGAGTCCAGCATCAGTGATTTCTATGCCAAGGAAGGGCTTGCTGGTGAACCGAAGGACTACGACCACTATTACCACCAAATCCAGGAGCTTAACGACCAGGTAGGGTCACCATCTCTCAAGTGCTCTCCAAACATTCCCAATGCCTGTTTGGTAGTTCCTACATTGTGGGCAAGGATATTAAAAATATGCAAAAACCAAGAGGAAACCATCATCATCTTTCAAAGCTTGGACTTCATTCCTGCCTCTCTGATTTTAGTGATCTTTTCCAGAACTCTGTAAGGGGGCAAAGTACAGCAGAGGTGGGCAGAAGATAGATAAATCTCTGTGTGATCTGTTGAGATTGGCAAGAATTTCTGACTCCCAATAGCCACAAAGGAAAAAGGTTCTTTCAGTGTACATTTGGCTGTGGGGGAAACACTTTGCAGGTGAAGGAACGCTGAACTTACTTGCGGCCCTGGAAACAAATTTCTGGGCTAAGGAGGGCCCTTGTTCCTTTGTTGCAAATTGGTCTGACTGCTGATGGTGCGGTCCAGGCATGATGCCCATGAACCTTGACCATGGAGTCTCAAGGCAGTCCTGTGACATGTGCTTGCGGGAGACTGGTGATTCTTCAGTCAGTGGGCTCTTTATCCATCACAGCCTTTATTCTGAGTTATCCATGGTCCTCCATAGTGGTGAACCTGTTTTGGAGATGGTGTTCAGCACCACTGATAGCTCCTATAAAATTCCAAATAAAGGTTGTGATGGATGAGGGACCGCCCACCTGTCAGGTGTGTGCTGATTCTGTGGGAATGATGCAGGCCATGGATTCGCATGCAGTTGGGCCAGTTAAATGGCCCCCAAGCTGCATGGGAGGGGCATGTGGACAATTTGATCTCCCCCCGGTTGCTGTGAAAATGTATAAAGGAACTTTACTGATTGTCAATATTGAGTTGTTGAGCTCTGCCTCTCGAAGTTGGTGCTACGGTGTCAGACATAAAGATGGGTTTTGGTTTCTTGCTGTGCTTCATTGTTCTGGTCTTAAATTCACTTAATCCTGAACTTCTGAGAATTCTTGTTTTTAAAAGTTTTGTAGGGAAATTTATATCCCTTGGTACGCACTGCTCCTATTACATGCATATATGTATGCAGTTTCGCCAAATATACACAGTGGCATGTGATTTTCCTAACAGAAGGCATTTTGAGACATTATTTTCAGTTTTATACAATTTTTTCACTTTCTCCTAATATATGCATTGCTTTACTCACTTTTTGAATTGGAGATTGTCATTGCAAAAATGGGACAAGTGCAATTTGGAATGTGTGAATGAGTTTCAGGATGTGAGTTGGCTTGAAAGTGTGCATTTCTCCCTGTACCTGGTTAGACAGTTGACTGCGTGCTGATGATGAAGACCAACGATTAGTAAGATCAAGTGGGAGAAAAGTGAGAGGGAGCTTGAAGAGAAGAAGGGGCCCTGGTTAGGTCCTCGCGAGCACCTGGAACTAAGCATGACTGCGTTGGATCATTCTCAGCAGACTCTTTGTGCCTTTAGGCAGCTCTTTTCCAGGGTACAGATTCAAAAGGTCACATTCCCACCACCAATGAAATACCAGGGAAAGAGGCACCTGCTGTGTTTCTGACTGAGCATTTCCGTGCATGCTGTATGCATCTCAGCATTCAGGTAGCATACAGCTACCTTTTATGCAGGTAGCTATTTGATTGCAAGATGGAAGTAGGAAAACCACCATTGGTATTGCCCAACAGGGCAACAGGCTGAAAGAGATCACTAGAGGGGAAAGGAATAAGGTGAATTGCAGCCAAATGCCACTCGGTTCAGCTGAGGAAGACTGAATTGTGGAGTGAAAATTAATGGGGGAAAACTGGAGAGTAGGTTTGCTAACCTGTAACATTTGGGATGTGATGCATTTGCTAAGGTAAACCAAACCAAACATGGCATTGGATGGCTCTTCCGGTTCCACTGCTATCAGAGCCACACCTTCTGTTTTGATTTATGTGAGTCTGCCTTTGGCATAAGTACTCAGAATTATGTATGTGTTTCTTTTCCTGACTTTGCCTGGTCTGCACATACAGTAACGTGATACAGGAATGAAGCGGTAGCATTCTCAGATGCAGAACTCACATTGGACCGCATCTTTCGGTACTTCCATGCATTGAAACAGGTAGCAAACAAGAATGGGAGTGAGTTAGATTCCCCCCGCACCAAATTTCATGGGTTTGGGTTGTTAGCTTTCCTTGCAGGGAGGTTATTTTTTACATAAGGAAGCATTCAGAAGCTAGGATCCCTCGTTACTTGCAGTCCACTTCACAACCTCATTCTGCTGCACATCCATGCTGGCTCTTTAGAGCGCAAGAGATCAAAACATTTCCTTTCCCGACTTCCTCCACAGATTATCTGCACAACTGCAGAGAACAACCAGATTCTTCTCAAGATTGACAATTATTGCATGAATCTTGAAGATGTGAGACAAAAGTGAGTATATGCAGGGACATGTTCAGCTGCAAGGGGAGAAGACTGAGGGTTGATGTGATAGTGCTCTACAAGTACCTCAAAGGACAAGATCTTTTCTCATTCATACCAGAGTGTAAGGCATGGAATGATGAACGTAAACTGCAGCACACCAGATTTAGGCTAGAGACCAGGAAAAATGTCCTAACTGTTAGAGAGTCAGTGGAGCCAGTTGCCTAGGTTGGCCGTGGGGTCTCCCACACTAGAAGCATTCAGGATGAAACTGGACAGTCATCTGAGTGGATGGTGTAACTTGGTGTCCTGCACCAGCGGGGGGTTGGACCCGATGGCCTTCTTGGCTGCTTCCAACTCTGCTGTTTTATGATTCGATGCATGGAACCCCTGCCTGCTCCAACTCAGGACCCCAGTTTGGCACTTCAGAAAATGACCAACTTCTGCTTGGCCCAACTCAGTGTTTGGAAAACCCAAAGAACTCAGGATTTGAGAAATCCAAAAAGAACTCTTTTTTTCTTTTGGTCAGAATGGCATTATATTTGCTAATGCCTAGTTCTCTTTAATTTTATATAAGTAACCCAAAGGTGGAGCACCAATTTGGGAGAAGATGTAATGATCCTAAAACTCTTCCTGTCCAGCTACATGAAAATTGCTTGTTAGTCATTCCTTCCTTGCCAAACACCTACCAATTTTAGTTTCACATGGACAGTAATGCAAGACTGGGCTTTTCATGAAATGCAAGAAGTAAATTTTTTGTGGCTCTTCAAGCAAGAACACAATTTTCCACCCTCCTCTCTCTGTTACTGTGTGTCATTAAAAACAGAGTTCCAACAGAGCGAACGCTGTCTCTCTTTGTCTCAATACTTCCTTGAGATGCAAAGATTTTCAAAGCCAGCCAAAAATGAAACTTATCAGATCTTCTCATTGTACTGCTTTTCTAATGTCCAGTCGCTAATATTCTTTTCCCTAGAGCGGATGTATCCCTCCCATATTTTCCATAGGACTGTGACTAACCTCCAGTGTTGGGCGTGAGAATGGGGTGTGTGGGGTGGAAGGAGATTGGCTTTCAGTTGTTTCATGCACTTTATAATTATTAAGTGAGGAAATCTGTGGAGTCTGGAGTTTAGTTGCTTTGTTAGCGATAAAGAATTAAGCATGTTTACTAAATAAGTCAGACGTAGCCCAGCAATGTACAATCTTTGAAGAGGTCCCATTCCATTTATCCGGGAGCACTTTCATGGAGTGTATACAAGGCACCTTTACTCTTCTCGGGGCACATACTCATATGTACAGTGCCATTTCCACTGGGCTGGAAACTTGTGTCTCACACAAATGCAATTGCAGGAGTAGTTGGAAGAATTAGAAAGGGGCTGCATGCAGAGAAATGGCACTTGGAAAAAAAAATTCTCCCCATTAACCAGTTATGCACAGAGGAACCATGAAGAGGAGAGAGAATAGATAGGAAGGAATTGACAGCTGTTCCTGCCCCCTCACAAAAATCATTGAGGAGGAGTGGAAGGGGAGATAAACCCAATTCTGTTTTTCTGAACTTCCTCTTAAAGTAACGCTCCTCACCTGTGCATCAGCCCACTCTCCCCTCTGTTGCCCCATCCCCAAACAGGTTTAGTGCACATGGGAAAGTGTACCCTAGGAAAAAGCTCATGCTGCAACTGGTCTGAAGAGATTTGGGATATCATGGCAGAAACAGAATGAGGAGACGGTTTGGGAACAGGTGTCATAGGACACACCAGTTAGTCAGGCCTTTCAGGGCTGGCAGAAGGGCCTAGGGTGAATCCCCCACCAAGGGCCTAGGGTAAGCACCCCCCCCCCCACAACCAAGAGTCTTTCCTCTTTTCTTGATGTAGGTTTGAGACTGAATGTAGCATCCATGAGAACGTAGAGGCTGACCTTAAGACCTTGTACCCCATTTTTGACGAACTGTCCAACTGTAAGGCTGACCTGGAAACCAAGCTTGAGACTTTGCAAGGAGAGCTGCGTGCTCTCAAGACAACCCGTGAGGAGGTATGCAACTGGCACAGCAAAATATAACCCCCTCTAGACCCAGGGCATACTTTGTTTCCCACCCAAGGTCTGAAGTGGTTGCACAGAGATGACTTCTGAAGCTAGGCTGAGGGCTGCACTGATTTAGCCTGAAGGCTGCATGAAGCCTGAGGACCCCAAGCTACCCCCCAGCCCCCAATTTAGAGGCTGCCTTTTTAACCAAAGGGTCCCAGAAGCAGCAAAGAGCTGTATGAAAATGCAAAGGGGCTGACATCAAATATTCAGACAATCTGAGCAGCGCAGAAGCAAGCAAGTGGTACAGTCAAATGCACAAATACAGGGAAGAGGCTAAATAACACTGAAGTCCAGTGGATCAGGAGGATCCCCAAACCAATCTGTGATTGGAGAGGGGGAAACAGAGGAGCTCCCTCTGTGAGGAAGGGGAACCAAGGCTGGGCATCACCCCCAAGAAAGCTCGGTCCTGCCCAGACACCACCCTGGGGGCTCTCATGTGGGATGAGGCATTATTCAATAACCCAGCCCATTTAGGGCTTTAAGGGCGATGCTCACGCGGCTCGGAACTGGGGAGGGGTGCAGGTCAGATACTGGTGGCGTAGTCTGGGCATAGTCTGGGCTAGCCTCTGGTGCCAGACGGCTGCATGCTCAGCTTCAGCTGCAGCGGAATCAGATAGCTTCTGAGCATGGGTTGGCAGCAGCACTGTGTCGGCAGAATGCATTGGTGTGGTTGAGCCCTGTGTGCCAGTTGTCTGATCTGCCTTCCCCAGGAAAGTTCCTGACGTTGTATGAAACCCACCCTTTTTATAATAGGACAATCAAGATGTGATGTTAATAGATGGGGCTCTCTCTGTAGAAATTAATCTGTCTGAAGAAACGAGCAGGTGACGCCAGCATGGAAGCCGGTACCTGCCCTGGCCCAGATCTGAGGAAAAGCCTGGAGGAGATGAGGCGCAAGTACGAAGCGATGATAGACGCAAATCGCAAGGAGAGCGCCCAGTGGTTTGAAGGCGAAGTAAGCAGTGCGTCTTCCCCTGGAAGGAGGGAGGCCTGTCAGAGGAAGGGTGGGGCCTGCAGGTAGGGATGGGGGAGACAGGCCAGAAATGCCCACTTAGTCAGCTTACAGTGCCCAAACTTTACATAGGGATCAGAGCCCAGCTTGCTTTCAAATGTCATCCATCCCTGAATCTTGCAGGACAGTTTCCAAACAAACAAATATAAAGACTACCATGGGTCTGTGAGCATTTTTAAAGGATGTATTTGGTGTGCATTTTTGACATGTACATTCCAAAAGAGGTCAGGAAGATCTGTGTATCTGACAAAAAAATAGACACAGGAGTGATTTGTTCATTGAAAAGTACTTAGAAATGAGCACAGACTGAAAATGTCTGCAAAAGAAGTTCACAAAGTTCTGTACACTATTTTTTGGTGGACCAAGACCCCAAAATCACAGGCCACTGGGGAATCAAGATGAAACAGCTGGAATAGGGAAAGGTTGAGCCTATCTCTACTCACAGGGTCCCCAACCAGGGCAGGGTGGAACTTGCCTCTGAGTAGGCATTTACCTTTTCTTGTGGCGAAAAGAAAACAGTAAAGAATGCAGAGGAAAATGTGCATCCAAATGTGCAGAATTTGATCAGATCGTGGAATTGGGAGCAGGGATGTCTGGATGTTGGATCTATTCTGTCTAAGTTCCATGGCCTCTCCATGGATGGAATCAAATTTTTTGAGAGGGGCTGTGAAAAAGTACATTAAAAATTCCATTATAAGTTTTGTAGCAACTGACATAACATCCGTTAGCCTGTAACCTTTTGCATATTTATCTACTTCTGCCACTATGGAAGAGCAGAGTAGAAAGAATGCTATATGGAGGCTGAGGATGTATTTTAATTTAGGGAGATGTAGTATCAGAGATGTGTGGGTTTTGTTCTGTTTTGTTTAATGACATACGTACCTATTTGAGTAATTTTTTCAGATGGTGTATGCAACTTCCAATTTTTCCTGTGAATACATTTATGTATATCATAGAAAAGGAAAATAAGAGTCCCAAAATCCCTGGAAACCATAGATCTCTCAGATTTTCTTGGGATCTCTAACCTCCCTTTTTTAAAAAAATTTTTAAGATTAGAGAATAGATCAGAGAATGCACCGAAGTGTAAGATCGTGGTGGTCCTGGCCAGGAGCAACAGCGCTGGGCCAATGTCAATGGAGTTTTAGCTCCACTTTCTTGCACAATGGATAACAAATAGAAGTCCTGGCAATGCTGGTGGTTGGTCCTTGTGTTCCAGCTGGAAGAGGCCAGCCAGGAATTCTGTAGCCAGGAAGCAGAGGATGGCGACCGTAAAGTCACCGATCTGAAATGCCGGCTGCGGGCTTTCAAGATTGATCTTCAAGCACAGTGCAGTCTGGTAAGGCCATTGGAATGGACGCTTTTCCGGAAGAGAGCAGCTCCCATTCCAGTAGCAAAAGGTCCCTGCCTGCCGCTCGAGCTTCAGCAGTGCCATGCTTTGGAGTGCTGTCTGGCCACTGGCTGGGAGCACATGCCCGAATGCATGGGCTAGTGGCCCTCAACGAACGTGGCGCTCTGCCAAGAGCATCAAAGGAATGATGAGGTCAGAGCGGGGCCATGTTGGATCTTGGAAACATAGAAACAGTGCGAGTCAGAGGGTCCTCCAAGGCCATCTAGTCTGACCCCTGGCTCCAGCCGGCTCCACTCATGACATGCCTCCCATGTGCATGTCCAGCCTGTCCTTAAACACCCTCACCGTTGGGGCTTCAACCACCTCCCGTGGAAGCCCATTCCATACCCTAGGGGACCTAACCATCAGGAAGTACTTCCTTGCATCCACCCTAAATCTTGGTTTCCTGAGCTTTGGAATGCATCCTGCCCTCCAGTGCAGAGGAAAAAAGGTTGTGTCCCACATCTGCGTGGCACCCCTCACATACCTGTATGTCGCTAACGGTCCCCTCTGAGTCTCCTCCTCCCAGGATGAAAAGACCCAGCTCCCTCAGTCTCTCCTTGTACGGCTTTCCCTGCAATCTGGCCACCATCCTGGTGGCCCTGCGCTGCACTGACTCTAACCTGGCTGTATCCTTCCTGTAATGCGGAGCCCAGAGCTGAACACAATCCTCCATTTGTGGGCACACCAGAGTCGTATAGAATGGCAGTAATACCTCTCTCGATCTAGAAGCCACGCTTCTTCCCCAGACCACCAGCTCATTCCCAAGAGGCGGTGCCACGTATCCCCCACTGCATCAGGGACACCCCTCCCTAGCAATCACCCCTGCCCTATGGATCCCGGCTCCCTACCCTGGCTGGGGCATGCTGCCTGCTGCGGTCCCTTTTCTGTTGGAACACACCTAGTTCTCTCCTCTCCCCCAGAGGGACACACTGCAAGTGTCATTGGCTGAAGTTGAACGTCGCTTCCATGCCCAGCTAGCCAAAATTCAGGACCAGGTTGCCTGCACGGAGCAGCAGCTGGCAGAGCTGCGCCTGGAAACAGAAGGCCAGGATGCAGAATACAAAGAGCTCCTGGATGTCAAGAACCGGCTGGAGCAAGAGATTCAGACATACCGCGGCCTGCTAGAAGGCGGCCAGCCGGACAATGGGTGCGTAGCCTGGGGATCAGCCAGGGATGCTTAATGGGAAGGGTTATTTCTCCCGGGTCCTGCTGGGAATGTCTTTCCTTCCAGGCGGTCTGGGCACAAATCCACAAACCATGGGAGGAGTCCCTCATGGGGGACCTGCATCTAGCACCCACGTCCTCACCTGTGCCGCTGCGCTGACCTGGCGTTCCCCTGCCCCACATCGGGACTGTGCCAGAGCTCAGCTCTCGAATGTAATGCTGACCTGCCAAAGCACCACTTGGGGATGTCACAGCATCAGGTTTCCCTGGGACTGCAAGTTGGAAAGAGGAAACCCACTTGCCATGCTGGTGCTGAGTCCCACAGGGACGAGGCTTGAGATCATGGCTATGCCACCGGGGTGCCGGTCCCATGCAAGGGGGATGCATAGCCCGTGCCCAGCTCCAGACCCATCTAGCCTTGCAAGGCCTATTCATGTTGTAAATGCCCAATGAGGCCTTTTAGCAAGTTGTTTAGTCTCCACTGTCCCCTCTTCCATGAAAATATACAATGCACCATCCATACCTCTTCAATGATTTCTTGATACGAGCTGCAGACCCTGCTGGAATACCAAAGCTAATTAGTTTGTGTTAGGGCTGCCTCCTTTGTATATTTCCTGCAGTGATGGCAGGAACTGTAGCACCTGCTCCTGGAAGATTTTCATTCACTCACTCACTCACATGTATTTATAGGCCACCTTTAATTGCCGAGGCCTTCCTAGGCGGCTTACAAAACATAAAACTTATGAACAGAGTAAAACACATTAAAACCAATTAAAACACAATGAATTAAACATCTATAAAAGTAATTAAAAAGGGCCACAGCATGCAGGCTAAATGTTAAAAAAAATTCCTAAAAAGATATGTCTTTGCCTGGCGCCGAAAGGAAAACGGAGATGGTGCCAGGCAAATTTCCCTCAGGAGGAAGTTTCAAAGATGGGGAGCAGAGGCAGAAAAGGCCCTTCGTCTTCTTGCCACCCCTCTCTTCTCCCTGAGGGGTGGTTCGTGTAGAAGGGCCTCCTGAGCTGATCTGAGGGGGCGGGTAGGTATATATTTCATCCCCTCCCCACATTTTCTTCTTCGTGAACTTACCCATGGTGGGGCCTCTGGGGGACACCCAACAGGCCCTGGGGGGGCATCCTGCACCCTACACCTTTTGCATCCCTGTTATAGGGCAAAGCTGACTACTTCCACCCAGGGCTGGAAGTAAACACAGCCCAGATGAACCTGGTGGAAGAAGACAAGGAAGCACAACCAGGAGGTGGCTCAGTTCCAGTTGGGAAGCCACAGCCTTGAGCTGGCAAGGAATGAGTGGCGCTGCACTAAGTCAAACAAGATTTGATGGCACGTCACAACTACAGGTGACTTTGGGTCATCTCGAAGCAAAAAACCCGTGGGCTCTGCTGTGTCCAAAACCCAATCAAGGCAAGACGATGAGGCTTTCTTCTTTAAAAACAGCAGGAGCAAAAAGAACGCTTTATTTTAAAATAGAGGGGAACTCTTGGCTGCAAAACCAAGCATTGAGTCCCACGGAAATAAGGAGGGTCCCCTCATTCAAATGGAACAAACAGAGAGCAGCACCCTAGAAGCTGCCTGACTGACAAGTCCTGCAGCGGCTTCTTATCAGGACAAAAAACTGCTGCAGTGCTGTTTCCTTGGGCACTTGTGCGAAAGTGTGCATGCACGCAGTGGTAGTGAATCTGCTAATTTGCATGCAAGTGTCTGTGTGATGAGGTAGCGCTACCTTATTTGGACAAAGGATTCCCCCTTCTTTCTCTTCCCAAGCCTAGGCACAAATAGGTACTGAGCGGGTCCCACATTCTGACTGGGGGAGACACAAAGCCAAGCGAGCCCCGATAGGAATGAGGTGAGCAAAGACCAGCCCAGAACACCTCAGGTGCTCTTTCTCCTTTCAGCTGGAATTACCTTCTTCTTTCATAGGAGAGCAGCAGGATCCAGCCACCCGTCTTCGGCTGGGAGAATGGGAAGAGTTAGTTCTTCGACTCAACGGCAATCCCATCGCCAATAGTCACGTCTGCAGTGGGAGCAGCCAGGTGACCTACATTTTCCATCCAGAGAGAGCAACCTGCTTGGTTACTCCTGCTTTGCACTAGTGGAGGCAAACAGCACTTTCTGTGGCCAGCTGTAAAACCATGCATCCCACTTCTGGATTTGGCGTGAACTCTGGGGTTTGTGGCCATTGTTACTTTTGAAAGAGATGCTTTTTGCATACATTCTTGTCAAGACTGAAAGCAACTCCATTTTGGTGATTTGTCACAAGTCTCTGTGAAAAGGCAAACATTAGCACATTTAAGCTACTCCTCCAACCCCAAAACGTTTCAGCCCTGAAAGTATTTTCTTTCGAGTCCTGAACTGAAAGAGGTAAACCTTTGCTATTGTTGAGCCATAGTTTTAAGGGCTGATGTTTTCAGTATTCATCAGACCTCAGTGGTAGTACTCACATACTGGTATTAAAATCGTTATTGTGATAGAAAGGGTGGTAAAAGAGAACCACATGCTAAATTGTTAGATTCCCAGAGGGCCAGTATGGGGAGGCAGCCTGAGTGCTGGACTGGAGACCTGGAAGATCTGGGTTCTAGATCTCACTCCACTCAGCTGTGAAGTTCACTGTGAGCAAGCCACAGGCTTGGATTATGTCAGCTGCCTTGAGTTCCTTGCAAGAGGAAAAAGGCAGCATAGACAAGTAATAAATGCATGCAGAAAAATGTGATGTTTGAGGGTTTTTTTTTAAAGTAACTCCTCTACAAGCCATTGTTAAATGGCCACAAGTTTGCGCTTATTCAACAGTCAAGGTGTCTTATTTTCACCTTCTCTAGCAGTCTTCTGATGCTCGCTAGATCTTTGGCCTATAACGTCATGATAGCTGGGATGATGGTGTGTTAGGTAAGGCACATGGAAGCCAGCAAATTGAGGGAACCTGCTATATGGCATCCAAAACTTCACCCTTGGACTGGACACACGAAGGGACGGAATTTAACCACCCTTCCTTCTTGCATGTTGACATCTTGCCCAGTATGGTTGATTTAGTACATGGAGGGCTCAGGCATGGATGCAGCTGAGGACCTGCATCCTTTATCCTTTTTCCATGCCCACTAAAGGGACTGATGACAAAATGAAACTGGTGGAATGAAGTGACCTCTCAAAAACAAGCAGCTCTTTGCATACTTCTGGCAAGTTACAAAAGGGGTTGCTCTTTCAGGAAAGCAACCCTACGATAAAAGCTTCCAAGGCCTGGGTTTGTAAACATGCTCCCAGACATACTGAATTTGCAAAGTCTGGAAAAGGTTTTGGTTTTACGTGATTCCAATTCATTCTCCCTCTCTCCTTCTCTCACCAGAGCACTGCAGAAACACAAACTGAGGTGCCCCAGCATGTTCCTGTTTCGTGGCCCACTGAAATTCAGCCCCGATTCTAATCTGAATCTGCATTGACTGGCTACAATGTGCATCTTCTCCTGAAGACTCTTGAGCGGATCCCCATTCTGCATTTCTTGCTTCTGGCAGCATCTTCGCTTTTCGTTAATCCAAAACGTTTGCTCATGTTAATCTTTCCAGCCATTGGTTAATCCACTGACTCATTTCTAATAAAGGCTGTGGTGGTTGCAAATGAACCTGAAGGGCAACTTAGTCAATTCTGACGACGTGAAAGGGACAGGACGGCTATCTGTGAAACCACATTGAATAAGCACTGCAAAAGGAGAGGTTGCCTTCACCCTACAATTTTATGGCAGCCCCATAGAATTGCTTCAGACATGACTAATTACAAAATGTCATTAACAACAACAACAATATAATAATAATAATAATAATAATAATAATAATAATAATAATTTGACAGTCTTTGAGATGTGGATGTGGACAGGTGCATGTAGGCTAGGTCTTGCTCCCTAAAGGTCCAATCCTGTGCATGTTAGACAGAGAAGAGGCCTGGAACTCCCAGCATCCTTGTATGTTCTTCCAAACAAACAGTATATCCTAAGTAGACTCATCAGTACAGTCCCCTTAGCCAGCTGTCAAGCAGGGAATGGCACTGGATTTCCAGCCGTGATACCCAAGTCACCCTTGGGCTAAGTTTCCATGGTCATTGAGAATAGTGATGACTATATCAAAAGGTTCCTCTCCAATGGAAAAGAGCCCAGGTAGCCAGAGAGGCTTGGAGAGCCACTGTCACAGTCCAGGTATATGGGGAGCTTGGCTAAATCACCAGCCATCTGGCTCACACGCTGAGAAAGAGTGAATTTGGTTTGGTGCAGGTGTCAAGACTACAACGGACAAGTAGGCATTGCCAAAAGAGGACACATGCATTACCAGAAAAGGAGTCAGAAATTTGCATGAATGCTGCACAGGCTTACCTATATGCATCGATCAGAACTGGAGATGTAAACAGAAATAAAATACATCTCACCATCATGGGGAGGACTGTGACAAGGGACCAGTTCCCAACTGGTGATGGGCAGCTTCAGGGTCCCAGCTGCTCTCCCTTCAGCTTTAAACTGGACTTGGACTGGTGAGTGCTTTAAATAGAGAACTGTCCTATGTAAAGTAGGACACGTGACCACTATATGAGAGATACAACACTGGGAATATTTGCACGCTGCAATAACCCATCCTACCAATGCACTACACAGGGCAGGTTGCTGGTAAAACTATCCATGGTGCACCCAACAGACAATCAGGCCCACTGTGAGTTATTCCCCCTATATCACTTCCCCCTTGGTTTTCTCACAGATGTTGTACGGGGCCCCATGGCAGGACCTCTCCTCTCTCTCTCCTCTCCTCATGGCAGGACCTCCATTTTTTTCTGCAGATGGTGATAAATGACAGTCACAACAGCTCCCACAAGTTGCCCAAGTGGCACAGCACAGAGGCTGTAACTGGCCCAGCACTTTGTGTCTGCGATTTGTGTCAAGTCTTCATGTAAAAAAACCTACCCAAAATCAAACAAAGCAAAACAAACCAGAAACTAGCCTTTCTGACTGCACCTTTTTGCACTTTTAGGTGACTGAAATGAAAACCTTGCCTCATCAATGTCCTGGAAGCATGCAAGAGGCACAGTCTAGGAACACTGATGAAACAATGCTACAGATCAGTTAATTCTTGCTTTGCTTTCCCCTGAGCTCTCCATTCATTCATTCATTCATTCATTCATTCATTCATTCATTCATTAAAAACTTTTAGTGTATATACAATCCACTACAAGCATCTCAGGACGGTCAAACAGGGAGCTGTCAAGAGAAAGGAAAACCATGAAGAAATCTTTGCTGGCAAATGAAGATGATGTGTAGATCATCCCCTTTCCAGGAAGGTGCTTGAGAAACTGAAAGAAAAATGCAAGCCACTGTATTTATGGGATTTTGACAGCTCCTGTAAAAAGGTAGAGCTTCCCTTAGGGGGAGTGGCAATAGTTGCCCCCAAAAGCTACTCAGGAACCTGCTGGTGATCCAGGATGGCTCAGCAAGAGCTTGGAGGTGGTTTCGCTGCCATTATGAAGAGGTCTGCTGCCCTGTGACTGCAATGGAGTTAGTCACTTGGGCTTGGATGATGCACAACAATCCATCGTGGGTGCAAAAAGGGGGGCAATGAAGCACGGGCTGTTGGAGTAGCTTTTATCCCCATGAGGAGGCTGCCTTGTGGGAAGGCCTTACCATGATCACTGTCACGCAGCGCAGGCCTTGCTGGTACTGGAAGCTTGCTGGGTTCCCGGTTCTTTAACAGCCACTCACTACACGTGCCTGCACCATTTTGGGTGTCTTGCTGAATGTATCTCTGGGAAGAAGGAAGGAAGTTTTCAAAATCTCGAACCTCCCAGAACTCATATTTATTTCATCATCAGACTTCCTAAAAAATAAATTTAAATCCTTGTTGACATAGTCCAATACTTTTTACTCCAACCCCCTAAATCCATCAACACCCAAAATGGTAAATATGGCCAAAACAATCACAAAACTGATCACATATGAATGTGATGTATTTTGTTTTTCTGAGACCTTTGCCCTGTTTCCACACATTTCTTCCAGCTGCAGGATGCTGTATGTCAAAGTTTCACTGAAGAATGTGGCAGGTCCATGCAGGGAGTGTTGGAGAATGATGAGTTTCTGGATTGGTTCAAGTCTCAAAACCAATGTGTGGATGCAGCACCACTGGCCTGGCCAGCACTTTTTCACCAGAGTAGCCTTTAGAATACCCAGCCAAAAATTGTTTCCCTTGCAGAACAAGAAAAGAGAAGCTGTGAGGTAGGACTTAGAGCAAGAGACACATTGGCACCACACACCTGATCTCACAATCAAATATTTATGAAAGAAGTATGTGACAACTCCATGATTAAAAAAGAGAATGCAGCCTAGGATGCAGCTGCACATTCCGACTGCTAATGAATACAGGAATTACTGGAACACATAAAGAATTCAAATGTAAGCTGCCTCCATGCAGATCTAATGCAGGCCAACAAAGTCAGTGTCTGCATGCGTGGCTTTGGTAGCAGACTTTGCTTAGCACACTGAAGACGTGGGAAAAGCCTTCATTACAAGATGCCTGCTAGGCTTCATTCAAATCTGGCAAACCACATACGATGGGCAGCAGGATAAAATGGTGTCAAACAAGCTTCGCCCATCAAGATACCAAAGCGCTTCTCTGTGGAACACGCTCCTCTTCTGGAAAGGAAGAACTTCTGAGATGTTCTCTCCTCGCTGCATCCGGGAGAGCCTGCAGAAGAGGCTTTTCGAGCCCCACTGCCCTCCCACATGCCAGCCACGAGTGAGCAGGGCCAACAGATCACCCGTGCAGGCAAGTCCAACGATGACACAAGCAGACAGCAAGAACTAGACGTGTGGACCCAGCAGAAGCCAAGCAGCCCAGAGAACACAGAGGGCACATGTGCAGCAGGCAGAGAGGCAGCCCGGGGGTCAGGGAGGGGGAGCTTCACAAATGTGCTAGAAAACATTTACCCATTTCCAGGCAGAGAGCACTGAGGCTGACTCAGGACCAGGCAGGGCGGCAGCTATCTCTGTTGTTCCCGTGCTGCACGTGGGGGATTTGCCCCCATTTGCCCCCATTTCTGGCACTCTAGAAGGAGCATTTGAGAGGGGAAAGATTAAGAAGCTGAGATGTCAGTAGGAACTGGTGCAAGTCCTTGGCCCCAGTCCTTGCTTTACCCTGTACCCCAGCACCCCCTTTCCTCCCCCCTGAGGGCCAGTTGTGGCCTTGTGGGAGAGGACAGCTGGCAGGGGTCTTTCTGTGCCTTTGGCAGGGGCGGGGAAGGCCATGCCTTTGGAGTCCCAGCTCTGAGAGCGCGGGATTTCAGAGCTGGGGCACTGAAAAATCCTCTTGCCTCCCAGGTGAGGTTGGGAGCACATAGGATTCTGCCCTTGATTTGAGTCCGAACCGGTGCTGAGAGCCACGCCACAGAGGTCACATTGCAGTAATCCAGCTCTGAGACTGCCCAAGTGTGGGTCACAGTGGCCAGGCTGTCTTGGCCCAGGAACGGGTGCACATCAGCCTAAGACGATCGCAGGTGCTCTTGGCCGTGGATGCTCCTTGGGCCTCCAAGAGAAGTGAGGATGCAGGAGCACCCCCAAACCACCCACCTGCTCCTTCATGGGGAGTGCAACCCCACCTAGAGCTGCTGATAAATGCCCTCAGTGCACGGCAGAGCAATCCCTCAAGTGACCCCCGAGATATAGTGCAGATTCAATTGCGCGGAAGCTGCATTTTGTAATAGAACTGAGTTAGTATAAAAATGCATACAGACAATATTTCGATAACAAGCGCTGATAAATATAGCCATTTAACAGATGGGGAATACTGGGAATGAGGGATGACTTTCTCATGTAAAGGGGAACTAGTGTATTTTAGGAAGAGGCCCTTCCTGCCAAGCTCCTGGGCTAGAACAGTGGCAGAAGAGGCAAGAGAGATGCCCTGGATCCAGAGCAACAGAACTGGAGGCAAGGCAGAATCCAAAATCCAATGGCAAGGTGTACTGTCAAGTCCAGATTGTAGTCAGAGAGCAGTCCAAGGTCAGGAGCCACAAGTGTGCATCAGGCAGAACAAGGACGCGGCTATTACCGAGATATGGGAAAACGACCAAGAAGACAGAGATGCAGCTACTTCGATGTGGGAGGGCTGCTCAGGATATGCAGCAAGACAGACTCCTTGGCAAGATGCAGCAGCTGAAGCACAGCCAGCAGGCAGACCTGTTTTGTTGCGGCAACGTGGCAAGGCAGGACATGGCAAGAAAGGATGCATAAAGCAAGACAGGATCTGGATCAGGCGAGATGCAGGCACTAAAGCAAAGAGCAGAACCAGCATAGTTGAAGACAACTCTGGAGGAAAGCACTTGCTCTTCTATAGCTCTTCTCCCAGGGCTCCCAGCAGGTGCTCTTCAGGAGGCTAAGAGCTCCTGCAGGGCCCGAGCCTGATCCTGTGAACACGAAGGTGTAGTTCTGCTTCTGACCATCAGGTGAAGCGCCAGAGCAGCCTGGATCCTGGCACGTAAAAGGATGCAAGGAGGGGTTGCACATGGGACCACAGCCATTTCTGTTGCGATGTCCCAAGAAAGCAGGCGGCAGAGGGAGAGTCTGGACTGCGGAGTAGGAACTGCGCTTTACTGCAGTCAACGGGTTAGGCAACGCCACCAGGGACGAGACACTCAGCAATCAAAGACATTAAGCGAATGTCTGTCCTCCCTCGCAGCCACTCCCTGACACCAGTGATCGTTCGTTCGCAGTGTCTCTCCTCCTTGCCCAGAGGACCTTCGTGTCCATAATTGCTTCCCAGCTGTGAATTTCAGCTTCTTGCTGAGCTCGTACCGAAGGAATTCATATACTTCTGTGCAAATTCAGAGTCATACAAATTCACCCTCACAATTCTCCCAAATATGCAAAAATTTGAAAATCACATGTTTTCATGCTTCAATATTTTGGTTGGTGTTTTCCCCCACCCATATTTTTCCATGACTAAATTTGTATAAAATTGTGGATTTTTTTAAATGATCCACAAGTCCATGGAATCCATGCAGCTGGGAAAAGGCAGTCCGCTGAAAATCTGTGGGTCAGATTCTTAGAAATTAGAACCCTTTTGAGTCCATTCTTGATTGCTCAAGCAGCCTTAGTCAATGTGTGCTGGTTCCGAACCTGTGACCAGTCATGAACAGACAGACACACCTGTACACACGGGAATCTAGCCCCAGCAGGTACGGACCAATGCTAAAACAAATTACTTTTACAATATTGTGCTAAAAATTGAATCCCCTGGACAGCAGTGTGTGCATGTTGCCAGCTAGTAAAGAGCTTGCACTGACACATACAATTCGAGCCATACCTGGTTCCATGCAGGTTTTTAGGAATTGGTCCCAGGACTGCTTCACCGGGACAATACCATGTTGTGTCGCTGGGCAAGGGTTTCTCAAGTAATTGTTGACATGTTCCATAAGGGAGGTCACAGTGACCGCCAGCAGCTATTACTTTCCTTGGTTCGGCCTTGTAGATTTTTCCACACCTGGATCTGTTGTCCTCTCATGCAAAACTTGGCATACAGTCATAGAATAGTAGAGCTGGAAGGGGCCAGAGGGCCATTGGGCCCAACCCCCTGCTCAGTGCAGGACTCCCAGTTCAACCATTCCTCTCACAGGGGTGTCCAGTTGTACCTTGAATGTCTTAAGTGTGGAACAGCCCACAACCTCTGTAGATAAGGGAGGGAGGTAGACTCTAACCGTCAGGAAGTTCTGAAGAACTTCCGAAGAACTTTGAGTAACTTGAGCACATTATTCCACATCCTGCACTCTGGGGCAATTGAGGAAAGATCCTGGCCTTCCTCTTTGTGTCAAACTTTCCAGTACTTGAAAAGTGCTATTGTATCTACCCTCAGTGTTCTCTTCTCAAGGCTAAATATGCTCAGTTCATTCCATCTCTCCTCACAGGGCTTTGCTTCCAATCCCTGGAGTATCCTTTTTGTCCTCCTCTAAACCCTTTCCAGCTTGTCTGCATCTTTCTTCAACTGTGCTGCCCAGAATTAGACACAACACTCCAGATGAGGCCTAACCAGTGCTGAGTACAAGGGATTTCACATCATTTGGAAGTGATACTTCTGTTAATGCAGCACAAAATAGTATTTGCCCTGTGGATCTACCTGATAGTTCTTCCATCTCACCCACTTTTAACGAGTTTGCTAATCAGGATATCATGGGACACTTTGTCAAAAGCTTTACTGAAGTCAAGATAGATTTCGACCACTGCATTCCCACAGTCCACCAGATCTGCAGTCCACCAGATTCAATCATAGATTCACAGAACAGCCAGTCAGAAGGAGCCAGGAAGGTCACTGAGTCCAACCTCCTGCTAGTGCAGGACATCTGTTACACCAGGGGTCTCAAACTCAACTAACCTGGGGGCCGCTGGAAGTAGAGTCTGGGTGAGGCTGGGCCGCATCAAGTATTCCACCCCCGCGGTGGCGGTGGGCTGCTCATCCCGCGTCGCTCCCGGAGGCCGGCCCGGACGCCGCCAGTGCTTCCAAGGCTGCAGGGCCCCTCCCCCGTGCCCTGTCCATCCCGGCAATTGGCCTGCGGGCCGCGAGTTTGAGACCCCTGTGTTACACCATCCCGATCAGACAAGTGTCCAATTGCTTCTTGAATTCATCTAGTAGCTGGTTCCACTGTCGTACTGCTCTCACAGTTCAGAAATTCTTCCTTGAGTGTAGCCTGCACCTGGAGTACTGTAACCTAAGTTCATTGTCTGGGGTCCTACGATCTGGGATGAATGAGAATAGATTTTTTCCTTCTTCTTTGTGACAGCCTTTGAGGTACGTGTAGAGTCTGATCATATTACCTTGTAGTCAACTTTTCTCAAGGCTGAACAGGCCCAGTTCTTTTATCCTCTCTTCATATTACTTTCCAGGCCCTGTATCATCTTTGTTGCCTTCTTTCAATCTCCTCCAAATTATCAGCATCTTTTAAAAACTGAATGCTGTACTCCAGGTGAGGTCTGACTAATGCAGAGTAGAGGGGAATGAGTACTTCTCTATAACTGGAAGTGATACCTCTATTTATGTATCCCAATGTAGTATTTGCCTTTTTGTTTGCAGCTGCATCACATTGCTGGCTCATATTTAACTTGTTGTCTACAAAAACTCCAAGATATTTTAGTTTTTCAGTGTTATTGAGTCAAGTATTCCCCATCTTGTATCGATGTAGTTGATTTTTTATTTTTTGCCTAGGTGGAGAACTTGAAATTTCCCCCTGTTGAATTTCATTTTGTTGCTTTCTGTCCAGCTTTCAAGCTTGTCTAGGCCTCTCTGGAACTTCTTCCAAGGTGTTGGCTATTCCTCCTAGTTAAGTATCATCTGCAAACATAATTATCTTTCCCTGGATTTCCTTATCAAGATCATTAATAAAGATGTTGAAGAGTACCACTCCTAGGACTGAGCCCTGTGGTACCCCACTAATGACTTCTCTCCAGGTTGAGAACTACCATTGATGGTCACTCTCTGACCTATTTTGAAGCCAGTTGTGGATTCAGCTAGTAGCAATTCTGTCAAGCCCACATTTTGCTATTTTATTAATTAGGATGTCTTGTGGCACTTTTTGTCATACAAAGCACTTTGTCATACAAAGCATACAAGCACTCCAAATAAATAAACAAATAAAGGCTTTGCTAAAGTTTAGGTAAATAATGTGTACCGCATTCTCGCTGTCCATTTGGGTGGTAACCCGGTTGAAGAATGAGATTAGGATGGTTTGGTATTAATTATTCTGAAGAAATCTGTGTTAGCTTCTGCTGATCACTACATTTTCTCCAAGGTGTGTACAGATTGCTTTTTCAATGATTTGCTCCCGTACTTTCCCAGGATTGGAGTTAGACTAACTGGTCTGCAGTTCCCCGGTTTGTCTTTCTTCCCTTTCTTGTGGATCAGCCATCAGATTATTCTGGCAGGATTTCTTCTTGACAGCTTCTAATAATCACAGCCACCTGCTTCCTTTTGCCACGACCGATCATTAGGTTGTCTTTCCCTCCTGGTACATAATAACAGAGCATTTATACAAGACAGTTCAGCACAAGCAAGATCCCCTAAAGGGCTTTGTCAGAGAATTAGACCCAATTCAAAAGGCAATTACTGCTAATAGCAGTTTCCTGCCAGTGAAACTAAAAGTGTCTCTTTGTGCATTTGGGAAAACAAACTTGCCATACTTTAAAGCAAAGAAGTGCCACTTTGCCTTTTCCTTCAGCATTATATGCCAGGTTGCCACATCAGTGGAATCCAGTCCCGTGAGCTTCTGAGATATTGCCCTCGTCCTGCCCCCTGAGGCTGAGTGCAGGCCTTCCTTCTCGTAACTTTTAACTGATGAATTGGGCCACATCTTTCAGTGTCATGCTTAGAGCTGACTCACGGAAATCAACCAAGCTTAAATATGGATCCAACTCATCACACTTTTAGATGCAGGCATATGATGTTTGAAAATACCCCCATATATGGGTGAATAAGGTGCCAAAGTAGGTGTGACATTAATTGCATGCATACAATTTACATACATTGTTTGTTATGTAAAGAGCTGCTGTGAGGATTAGGAGATTTAAGCAGTATTGGGACCATGCAGGATGCAAAGGAGAATTTAAGTCTTTTTCTCCTTGCTCCACTGGTGTCAGTGGGACCTTGAAATGCAAGGAGACGCTTCGGAGTGGAGATTTTTGCCAGGATTACGGCAGAGAGTGAAAAAGTGAAATTAACAAAACAAAAGCCAAAAAAAAAAAAACCTTCCCTGACAAATTCCTAGGCACCTGCATTTGTCCCCATGAAAGGTGAAAAAATTTACTTGACATAATCATTTATGGGAATATGGCATCTTAAAGCTTTTCCTTCCTAGGCAGGATCATAACTAATGCTGGGCCGATTTTTACTAGATACTTTCCTGGCAATTCAGGGAGTGGAGTGATACTAAACAGGTCTCAGAAAAAGGAAAGATTGCTGGGGTGAGAGTCTTACCATGATAAGAGGAGATGGCAGAGGTTTTTGTTTATTTTTATTTTTTAGAGACAGAGACATTTTTGCTCAGTTGCCCCCAGGGAATGATTTTAAGCCACAACACAGTAATTGCTTAATTCCTATTGGGCTGTTCTGTGAGAAATAAGGATTCTACCCATCTGTTAAGTCAAACTTGGTTCCGGAAAGCTTCATGTTATGAAAAGAAAATGGAGACTAACCGCATCTACCTCCTTTTATTGTAGGAAGCATTTCCAAGCCTGTGGGAAATTAATCCATTTCCAAGCACTCCATCCATCTGTTCTAAGTATCCCCTCCCTTCGCCCCCTTCCTTTATAGCCTGAAAATGGATAATGAGAAAATAGGCAGCAATGAAAACAAGCTACTTGACTTGGTTTGTGCCATTTAGAAAAGTGGCAAAGAAAATTAGGATAATCGATGCTTTGCTTTTTCTGGCCAGGTTGTATCTGGGGATGCACATTAATGCTAATTAATATGGCAAACTGCCCAGACAGTTTCAGCTATTGGGTGGTCTTGAAATCTAGTAATTACAGAAACATAAATTAAAATTGGATGTATTGGCATTATTGCCTGAAGAAGTGTAAGAATTTGCCATATCATAATTTGGGCTTTTTAAAAGGCTGAAAGCTGAAACCCAAATTGGAATATTGAGAGAATCTGGAGTATTCTTCACAAAGCTGCCATAAAATGAATAATGCTTCCAATATAAATCGAAATGAAGCTTTTGAGTCTTGGGTTCTTCATCCAGGAAATCCAGATATTCCTAATTAAAAATCAAAATTGCCTCCTGCAGTATAAGGTTAGCACCTGTGGCAGGAGCAGACTAAATACTCACAGTTCTACTCAAAAACAATGAGGACTAGAGACTTGCTTTTAAAACAGTGAGGACTTAGAGGGCTTGGGGTTTGGTGATGCAACAGCTCTCAGGATCTGCATGAGAGGCCACATAGTAGCCACCTGCATGTTTAGTTCTTCTGTCTTTGCATCAAGAGTAGCAACAGCAAGCCTTGCTTATGGGGAGTCTTCGCAGGCTAGGCTTAGTAAGCAGGCATACAGACAGGATCGGGGTCAGGTATACTGGGGCAGTTAGCAAACAGGTAGGCAGGATGCCGTTGGGTGGCCATGGCTACGAAAAAGGGAACAAGAGCTGAGAGCAGGCAAAAATCAAAAGGCAGAGGTTTCTCTAGAAGGTCCAGTAAAAGGTTCCTTTGCAACAGCCTTGGCCAGCCTGCCAAAAGCCTCTTCTTGCTTCCCTTTTGTGAGATGTGTTGGCTTGGCCATTTTCCTGGGGATCAGTATCTGAAAGTTTCTGGCCTTATTCAGGGTTTGATTTGGTACCCTGCCAGTGCCAAGGCAGATACTGAAGATGAAACAGATACTGAAGATGAAACTCAAATACTTTGGCCACCTAATAAGAAGGAACAACTTATTGGAGAAGACCCTGATGCTGGGAATAGCTGACAGCAAAAGGAGAAGGGGACGGTAGAGGATGAGGTGGCTGGATGGAGTTACCAAGGCAGTGGGTGAGAGCTTGGGTGGATTCCGAGGGATGGTGGAGGACAGGAGAGCCTGGAGGAATGTTGTCCATGGGGTTGTGATGGGTCTGGCACGACTTTGCAACCAAACAACAACAACAGTGCCAAGGACCTAAAATAAGCAGGAATGAAAAATGAGCCTGGATGCCTCGGTCAGCCTTTTGCTCCTAACCAAAGTGACTTTTCCTAGCACTGTTCTGACTGTGACAAGGGGAACAGAATAGGCTCATGCTTGTTAAAGTCAAAATAAAAACAAAATAAAATATGTCTAGTGATGGAGGGATAACATACTGTTGCAGCAAGCTGCAATTGCTCCTTGTCTATTTATATTTTGGGACAATGTGGCTTTGCAAAGCTGTCTTGCAAAGTTGTCAATAAGCAGCAAAGCCCATGGTTCACATGACACTGTTGCTCCTGGTATTTCTGAAAGAAAGGGACTGATGTGGTAAAATGCCTTCCTTGCGTAACAGAGATTCTCAGAGGCATGTATGCCTTGGGGACAATTTTTTTCTTGGCAGACCCAGCAAGATGAACCTGCTTACAATGGCTGAAGGAAAAAAAGAAGACTCTCAGGGCAACTCCCAGAGAGCAGAAGGTATAAATAGAGACCTGTGTGAGTGCCAACATTTGCAGTCTGTTTTTTGTTTTTGGCTCAAGGTGTTTGCCTTCCACTTTTGCTTGGTGTTTGGTCTTGCTTCTGAAGCTCTTTCGCAATGAGTTGCAGCTCTAAGCAAACATGTACCACGAAGGTGTATACCAAAGGGAGAAGCAGCAGCAGCAGCTGCATTGCTGGGGGTGGCGGAATGAGGGGTCGTCCAGCCGTCTCTCCAGCCCTGGGCAGCGGGAGCTGCAGCATGTCTCAGAGGAGCTACTGTGGAGGCACAGTTTACCGTGGGGGCCTGGCTGGGGCAAGCTGCACTGATGGCGGCTTTGGGGGAAGGGCTGTTGGGGGCGGCTTTGGGTATGCTCCCAGCGGAGGGGTTGGCGGTGGCAGTGCCTGCTTTGTGGGTGGAGGCTTTGGTGGCGGCTTTGGGATTTGCAGTGATGGACCCCTGCTTTCCTGTAATGAGAAGATGACCATGCAGAACCTCAACGACCGCCTGGCCTCCTACCTGGACAAAGTGCGGTGCCTGGAGGAGGAAAACACTGAACTTGAGTGCAAAATTAGGCAGTGGTATGACCAACAAGGCTCATTCTGTGGCCCCAAGGATTATGGCTGCTACTACCAACAAATTGAAGACCTTAAAAACCAGGTAGGAAAATGTTTCCTGTCTAATCTGGAGTCAGATTAACAGTTGCAGTAAGTACGTTACACTCTGCAGTTCAGTGTATACGCACATTTGAGGATCTTTGCATTTACTAACAACTTTTTGACTTTGCATGAACAATGAATACGGCCTCCTTGGAGCCCCATCCTACCTCCATAAGAGTGATGAATTCAGCAGGGTCCGCACACCTTGATCTAGATGCCTTGGTTTGATCTGAGCAGGAGTGGGAAAGGAAATGGGAAGAGGGAAGCCAGGAGGTGGTGGTCGTGTCTTGGATGGGGAACTGGATGCAGTCACAAACTTTCTCCTGGAACTGAATTTTTGGAACAGGAGAGGGTGGTTTTGAGTAAATCTAAAAAAGGAACACTATCTTCTTAAATGAGAAACATAATTTTAGTGGTAAATGCAGCCTTTCTGTGGTGAAAGTAATGCAGAAAGGGCTATGGACATGGAATGAGGTTTGGAAGAGATCTGGAATCAGGGCCCAAAAGAATGGGTGAGGGAACTGTTTAGCTTTGCAGGTACAAAGATTCACAGAAGTGTGCCCAGTTCATCCAGAACAATCCATCTGGTTGGGGATAGCATTGCAAGACATCAAATATATGTTCAGCTGGAAAAATCAATCAAGAACTGAATATTGGTTTGCAGCTCAAGGGGAAGTAGAAGGCAAAGCTCACGTGGCATTATATTCTCCCTGCAGATTATCTGTGCCACTGTGGATAACAGCAAGCTCATTTTGGACATTGATAATAACCGGATGACAGCAGATGACTTCAGACTGAAGTGAGTCCCACACAAAGTATACAAAAAAGCATTTCGTGTGACTCCTCCACTCCAAAACATGTGGCCCGTCAGTGTGAACCCCGGTCCACTGTAGAGTTCTCAAAAGTCAGGGGAATCTGCCTTGGCACACAAAGCAAAAGTTGCCTGAAATGTATGTTGTCCAGTGGCCTTGGCAATGTATTGGTTTTCCTCGCTGTGTTGCAGGTATGAGACGGAGCTGGCCTTTTGCCAGAATGTGGAAACTGACATCAATGGCTTACGCCAAGTCCTGGATCAACTGACCCTTTGCAGGTCTGACTTGGAAGCCCAGCTTGAATCCCTCCGGGAAGAGCTATGCTGCCTCAAGAAGAACCATGAGGAGGTGAGTCCTCAGCCCCCGAGAGACCCTTCCAAAGGGAAGGGTGTACAGACAAAGGTCCCGCCCCACCCCACCGCCTCAACCAACCAGCACTGAAAAAGGTCCTTTCCTCCTGGTTACAGCCTATTAACTGGAGCTTCCTTTGCAGGAGATAAACAGTTTGAAAAACCAGGCAACTGGGGATGTTAGTGTGGAAGTCAACTCTTCTCCAGGGCCAGACCTGAAGAAGATCCTGGATGAAATGAGATGTCAATACGAAGCCATGATCGAGAACAACCGCAGAGAAGCTGAGCACTGGTATGCATGCAAGGTAGGTTGTATGGAATAACCACAACCACAACAGGCTTCATGGGGCGGGGGGAGAATTAAATTACTCATGCGTATATCATGGAAGGTAGCAACTGCGGTGACTATTTATGCATTGCCAAAAAAGAGGACACTGATATGTGGAGTTGTGTAATACACAAACACGAACAGATGTCATTGCTATAATGAGTGCTTGTTATTGTTGTTAATTTCATTTCTATACTGCCCCACAGCTGAAGCTCTCTGGGCAGTTTATAATAGTCCATAAAAACAGTTGATAAAAATGCAATACAAATAGGATGAAATCAGGGAAAACCAAGGATGTTTAAAACAGCTAAAAACAGACAATAAAAGCAGACACAGGCAAAATTGCAAAATAATTTCTCTGTGCAAGGTCTGGTAATCTCCTCAAGCCTCCAGGTAGCCAAACAAGTCTTTAAAGGCCTCAGAGTAGAGGACAGTCTTCACCTGGCACTGAGACGGTGACAGATTCGGTGCCTGTCAGGCTGCAGCAGGGGGGTAATTCTCTGGAGTGGGGAAAGTGGCATCAGGAGACCTCCGTGCCCAGGCTAAGTGGCTAAGCGCTCGTAAGCAGCTTCAGGGCCGCCTCTCTCCTCTCAGTGGTCCTGTGTCTTTGTACCAGACTTGACCAGGCATCCTTTCAAAGAAAGAACTGCAAAGTTGGACACATGGACCTGCAATTTGCCACCAGCACCTCTGGGCCAAGTCCTGGGTTCTCGCTGTTCTCTCTCTCCCCTCCACCCTCTTACTCTGTGGCCTGCCAAGCTGGAGCTGCTACCACCCGGCCAGTGGATCTGTTCAGTATAGGCAGGGAGAAGGCCTTTCCTTCCGGTGGGAACTCCTGTGCCTGTTACACTGCAGAGGGCAGGCGCCTCCCGGGTTCTGTGTGCTTCCCCTTCCAGCCAGGAAGGGTTCTGCTCCATGCCGATGCCTTTCCCATTAATAATCCTGAGTATCGAATCGGCATCTGGGCAGGAAGCCCTGTGAAGGTCAGTGGAGAGCCTAAAGCTTTGCTCTGGTAATCTCGGAAGGCTCCTGGCCTGTTCATGTAGGGCAGAAGGCAGCTGTGAAGGGAATGTTATACTGCACAAAGAAGGAGGAAAGCACTCAGGCATGGGCCCCTGGACCAAAGGTTACAAAAGATCCCTCAAGGATGCAATCCTTTGCAGGTTCAGACAGGAAAAATACCCTACAACGCCCAGCCTTCCCCAGCCAATGTGGGCTTTTGGGGGGTCTAACCATGCCTAGGATGTCACCCTGAGGAAGGTAGATTGCAAACTGCAAGTTATTGCTCTATGTCAGAGTAGAAAGAAACCCTTGGGCCAGTCAAAGACCTTCCGCCCAACCCACCTCACAGAGCTGTAGTTGTAAGGGCATCACCCCCCTCCCCCGGTAACTTCCTAATCCTGTGTTTGCTGTTTTGTTCAGATGGAGGAGGTGAATCGGGAGGTTTGTAATAGCAGCAAAGAGGTTGAAGACTGCAACAACCAAATCGTTGACTTGAAGCGTCAGTGGCAAACCTTAGACATTGACTTGCAGGCCCAGCTTAGATTGGTAAGTGTGTATCTCTGTACTCATACAGCATGAGCCCAACAGATGTAGCTTTTTCCTAAGAGGGTCTTAACCAAGCTCCTAATGATGCCACACTTGCATGAAGCTCATATGTCAAGAGCACCAAGAGCCAAACTTCATGGCATCTTCACAGCTCTAGAAATGTGGAAGATTAAAGCTTGGTGGTAGCTTCAGTATGGAAGGGGGCTCCTCACACTTCCAGCTGCCTGGACAATCCTGCAAATATGGCCCAGAGGGGAAGGGGCTTGGGTTATTTATGAGTTCACTGGACCCCTCCATCTTCACGTTTGGCCGCTGCACTCATCAGGAAAGACTGGGCTGGGGTTGCACAGGATGTTGGAGCTTCAGTCCTTGATGGCCCTGAGTAAGGCCTTTAGCATCATAGCACTCACGCTCCAGAGCTCCCTGCCAAGACACATTAGATGGGCGCCAGTGCTGCTGCATTTATAGCGCCTGCTGAAAACATACTTCTCCAACAAGCGTTTCCAGGGCGATGACCTTGTCTTCTGCATACAGTAACGTTCCTCAGTATTAATAATGATCTTATGCTTCATGGTTTTGCATGGCACTCGGGTGTTTCTATTTTGATAAGCAATGCCTGCATATGGTTAAATGATAGAGAAAAAGGGTGAAGTCAGGAAGAAAACGGTAGAGCAAAAGTTAGGGAATTTGCAACATGGCTGGAATAACAGAGGACAATTGAGCTGAAATCAAGGAAGAAAAGGAGAATCAGACGTATTCTAGGGAATTATCTGTAGTTGCTGTTGTTGCCTTACATGTGTTCTCACATGTGGAATTGCACGATAATAGTGTATTGGTTGTGAGCTATGAGCAGGTCAAGCTGCAGCATCTGTCCGCTTAGCATGGAGCAGAGCTGGGCTGGCTTCACAGCTCCTTTTCCAGAGAATCTGCAGGATGTATTCTTGCAAGTCTCAGCACCACTCTTCAATTGCTGAGACTTTTGCTTTGCTTTTTGAATCTTTTAGAGGGACACGCTGCAAGACTCCTTGGCTGAGACCGAGTGTCGCTATAACAATCACTTGGCCGAGATCCAGGAGCAGATCTCCTGTGTGGAGCAGCAGCTGGCAGACCTGAGAGCGGAGATGGAGTGCCAGAACCGGGAGTACAGGGAGCTCTTGGATGTCAAATGCCGCCTGGAGCAGGAGATCCAGACGTACCGCTGCCTGTTGGAGGGAGGACAGCAGGACATTGTGTAGGTGGACCAGAATACCTTATGGCTCCATCCGGTGCATATTTAGACTAAGTCCTACAATTCCCATCAAGTCCCAATAGTCCTCCCTAGTACTGGTGGTTAACCTCTTGTGAAAGATCTATGGAACAGCTTTGCTTTGAGCTGACTTGAATGTTAGCAACTCTTTAATTTGTGAGCACTTTGGTTTATTAATGAGACAGTCCTTTTTAAATATCCCCACAGCACTGGTTGAACACTCTGGGCAAAGGAGGCTGGCCCAGGTTGGACTTTGGCTTGACATGGGAGGGTTTTCTTAAAATTGTAGAATAGCATAGTTGTAAGGAGCCAAGAAGGCCATCAGCTCAGTGCAGGATTCTAAGATAAACCTATCCTCTCAGATGGCTGTCCAGCTGCATCTTGAATGCTTCTAGTATGGGAAAGCCAGCACCTCCCCAGGTAACGGGTTAATTGCCATAGTGCTGTAACACTCAGGAAGTTCTTCCTGATGTTCAGCTGGAATCTGGCTTCCTATAACTTGTTATCCCTTATCTGCATTCTGGGATGATCTAAAAGAGCTTTTGTCCTTCCCTTTTTGTAACAGCCTTTCTAATACTTGTAGAGTGCTATCATTCTCAAGACCCAGTTCTTTCAATCTCTCCAAAAAGGGCTTTGCTTCCAGTCCCTGGATCATCCTTGTTGCCCTCCTCTGTACCCTTTCTAGCTTTTCTTCATTTTTTAAAAGTTAGGTGCCCAGGACTGGACACAGTACTCCAGATGAGACCTAACCAGTGCTGAGTAAAGGGAACTAGTACTTCATGGGATTTGGAAATGATACTTCTATTAATGCAGCCTAAAATAGCATTTACTTGTGGTTATGCACTTGGTTTCTTTTTCCTACAGAGAGAACTTGGAATTTGACCCTATTAGATCTAATTCTGTGGTTTTCAGCCCAGTGCTCCAGCATATCAAGATCCCCTTGAATCTTGTTTGTGCAAATCTGATCATTGTTCCCAGCACATCCTCATCCAAATCATCACTAAAATTGTCGTAGAGCACTGGGCCCAAGACTGAACCTTGTGGCACCCTCTGGTTACCTCTCTCCAGTCTGAAAAGGTCCCATTGATGAGACCTTTGAGCCCAATTCCCTAGCCAACTCAGGATCCATCTGATATTTGTTCCATCCAGCCCACTTTTGGCTATTTGGCTGATGAGGGTAGCTTAGTTGGTTTGCTGACCTTGGGGAGTCGCCACGTTGTCTCCTTCCCCAGCCCCCCAACTCCCCTTCGTGCAACACAGAGCAGCACAGGTGGGCAGCTTCAGAAACCACCACTGCATCTGAGGTGCCTTCTTGGAGGCGCCTTCATAACCCTTCCCCTCTCTCTGCCTCAGTGGCCCCGGCAGTTGCCGTCCTTCAGGAGGAATCTGCAGCCAGACAGGAGGGGGGCTGAAAAACACCCGCACTTGCACTCTCTCGTCTTCCAAATGCCAGACGGAGGTCAAAGGTAAGAAGGAAGTTCTGTGTTCCTACAAATGGAATAGCATCTGCTCCTTCTGAAAAACTTGGCTTGCAACGTAGAGGAAGGAAATGGCATCTTCCTTGGGAGACAGTTGGAGGAGGAGCAATGCCATCTGGAAAAAGAGCCGCCCAGGCTCTGAAACCCGGGGAGTGACTGACTAGCCATCAAGGAGCTCAGCCACTCGCCCTGCCCCATCCCTTCTGCCTGCATTTGGGTCCCATTCATCTTTGTGCTCCGGTCCAGCCTGGCAGCACTCTAAGCTCATTCAATTCATTTCCTTTTAGAATGAATAGGGCCAGAGCTGGCAGGGATTAACTTTTCACCCCCACTTAGATGGCACCCAAAAGCAATGCAATCTGGCTCCTGTCAGGCTTAATTGGGATCAAGCCCCATTCACCCCACAGAGACTTACTTCCAAGGAGGCATGTATGGCATGATGCCATGAGCCAGATGCATTAGCTCTTTATCCCACCCTTTCTCATCTTCTTTTTGCTTTATAGTATATTGATAAGTATTATAGGTTGAAGCAGTCTTTTAAAAGCAATTGAACTGTCACTCTTTGCATGTGCCCTCTGGCTCTTTCTGCTTCTTACCAGGTGATTTGCTCAGCAGCTTTGTTAAGGTAAAGGAGGTTACACCCAGTAGCTTGAAATATTCTTCCTGTTTTCATAAGGGAAATGTTCTCTTTTCTTCTCCCTCCAGGGTACGGCAGATAGACTTTGGAAGGGAAATGGCATCTTCTGCAGACCCAGACTTTGCAACTCTTTTTCTGTAAACTTTCTGGGTATCACCAAGCAAGAGCGATCTTCTTTCCAGCTACTGGATGCTAAAATACCAACATGCCACCATGGGCTGCCCTGCAGGGCACGTAGTTAACTGGCATGGTGGGCATTCTGCTTATGTTCTGTTTAATAAACTATTCTTCTGCCTGATGCAAGCAAAACCCATGTGTCTGCCTCATAAGTGTGTGGGTAATCATTGGGAGTTAGCTGTGTCTTTCCTTCAGTCCCAGATTCTGGTGTGATTGGTTGCTAAAAGTACCATAATTTGAAAATTCTAAAAACTGAGTAAAATGGCACAATTTCCCTAGATGTGGAGTTAAAAATAGGACACTTGCACTGGACTGGACTGGACTGGACTGGACTGGCAAACACCACTAGGCACCCCAACCTCCAGACGCTGGCAAGATTCACCAGCACTGGAGTGCTCCAAGGGTCCTTGGACCCAAAGGCTGTGTGGATCAGCTGCCATGTTAAATTTCCCACCATGCATCAGAGTGATGCTAAGTCAGGGACAGATGCCTGTGATAACACAGAGGGTGAGGGATTTAAAGAAACTTTTGCTTTCTGAGCAGCTGGTCTTTAAGTATAATTTGCAAATGGGTAGCTATAGGGATGCTTAGGCTGCCCTGGTTGAGGTATATGCACTGTTATGTTTAAAAACAGCAGTGTGTTTTTAAGTTCAATGTACTCGCAATTTGTGTCAGGGATCTTTTAAAATCTTAGTGACCCCTCTAGCCCACTCCCCTTACCTTTTCTTTTGTCTCTTCAATGTGTGATTTAGGTGTTGTTTTGCAAAATACAATACAATGAAAATAAAAAAGATGCCAGTCAACAAAGATGCAGACCCTTGAAGGCAGGGCCAGCTGTCGCAAGAGGGACATTGGCTACCAATTGTGTTTCTTTTGTCATCCATCTAGACTCCTCCCCACCCCACAATCCCCTTTTTGCCATTTTTCCTCAATAACATTTTTGGTTTCAGTCCACAGTTCTTCTGGTGCTTGGGTAACTGAGTTCAGAAATGCAAAACTGGTATTTATGTGGACTTTGAATCCGGAGAGAAATGGCACCATAGAAAAACAGGAAAACTCTGCAGTCCTGGGCCTTGCCCTGAGGTTCCAAAATGCCAAACATCTTTTTGCACTGCAGATCTTTAACGGCATTTGGCAGCTACAAGACGGAGCAACTCTAAAAGCCCACTAGTCAGCTGGGCTCATGTTAAGAGTGTTGAACCTAAACTGGGAGTGTTGAAGCACCAAGCTGGGAACTTTCCCCCCAGATCCTCCCCTCTCAGTGACTCTGTGGGCTTGGCCCTCAGGGTTGCTTCTGTTGGCAAAGGGCCAGCCACAGAGAGCCCCACAAGCCCTCTAACTGGGCAGTTCATCTCTCCCAGTGCCTCATCCTGGGGTCAGAAACTGGGCAAGGTAACAGAGCTCTCTACTTAAGGCATTCACCCTATGAGTGAGCATAAGTTCAGTAATAAAGAATATAAGTTCAGTAAAAAATAAAATAAAACATGTAGGTATAAAGAAATGTGCAGTTCTTTCTTACATTTTCATTTTATTTATTTAGGATGCCTCTCCATATAAGATAGCCAGATCAAGATGCTGAATGGCCTTCCATTCCTTTATGAAAGAGAAGAAAATGCTGGGTTTAGTTTTTTACATCACTGTGATGGGAAAAGATGTACCTGGAAAACCCTCTGAATGTTGCCTCCTTTAGTAGGAACTCTCTCAGGGCAGAATGACCCTGCTAACTCTCACCCCAGGCCAAAGAGACTAGGAAGCTAGCAACATGCGAAAACAACACATAAAAGATCCATTTTAAATTAAATCTAAAGCAAGGACTTTGAAAGAAGCTCAGTATGTTGCAGAAAATCACATCACTCATTTCTGACTCTGACTCCTTTTTGGAAACCCTTTGAAATAGCTTGAGAACAAAAGGCTCATAGAACTATTTTGCAGAAAGTTTTCTGGCTTAATACCTTGCACACAGCAATTTCCCCTGAGTTTTCAAAAGACTTTTTACTTTTGGAATGGTGTCATCACCATTTACAATGGTGTTTACAATCAGCCTTGTAAAAGTTGATAGAATTTATTTTTAAAGCAATTTCATCTTTTAATTGCCCGCAGTGGCTTGGGGTTTTCAGTCCTTGCCTGTACCACATGAGCTCGAGAATGCTGGCATTTTGCCTAAATCATTACTTTTACACCTTCTGCTTTATCTGAATCCTAAATCTAACAGCATTATAGCAGTGCAAGCTGGTGGAAAATGAAATTAGTGGTGGTGGGGAACCCCATTGCAAACAATATCAAATTATGGGAAGGCATGGTTTGAGAATCCTCTGACCTGCCAAATACATTTAGATAAGCTGTGGTGAATATGACCTACATTTTCAGCTCCTAACTGTAACAGGCCTTCCTCCTAAATTTTGGAGCAAAGAAGATGTTCCAGTTCTGACCTCCCTGGTCCACAGAGGTTAGCTATGAAGTTCTGGTTTGTTTGAGGCAACCCATGCCAAGCTCAGCGTGAGGCTGGTGGAAAAACGAGGCTCTGTACTATCTCCTCCAGCCACTTGGAGGGCACCAAGATTGCTTAGGCAGGTGGGTCAAAGGGCGCAGCACGGCATTTGTGGGAATGAATCACATCTGTGGGAATGAATCTGTGGGGATGAATCGCATCTATGCGGACTTGCAGCATTTCATTGACATGCCACAATACAGGTGCCCTGAACTTCTTGACCACTGCAAGGGTGGGGAGAGCCACCCAGCTCTCTGCTTCATCTCTCTGCATCCAGTGGGGGCAGCTGCTCCATCACGTCTTGCACACACAAGGGTATCAGAAGTGCAACGGACCCATGAAGGAACACGGTGCAAAGTTCATTTCTTGCTTGTCTTAGTTAGCTCTTGTGCAGGTCTTGATCTTTGTGCTTATTGCTACTATTATGATCATTATTACACTGCACAGACATCCTGCCATTTTTCTTCTTGTGAGGAACTCAAGGAGGTCTTCTCTATCTATCATCAGCATTCAGGGTATGTGCAACTGACAAACTGGCAGGGGCGCCAGGGCCCAGGCAAGCAGGTTAGGGCTCAAGATCAAGTCCAAATCATATTTAAACAGTCCAAGGTCAGAGCCAGGAGTAGGAGCGCAAGGTAGAGTCATTCCAAGAAGCAAGCATGGTCAAACAAGCCGGAAGTCTGGAAACCAAGGAGACAATGCTGAGAGGGAGCAGGTTCCTGAGAGCTGGAGGAGGAGGAGGAGGAGGAGGAGGAGGAGGAGGAGCAAGCAAGGGTCAGGGAGCCAGGCAGGGTCCAGGAACAGAATCACAAGCAGAGTCCAAAAAAACAAGGAGCTCTCCAACAAGCTAGCAAACCTTCATCACCAAGGCAGCATCTGGAGGGAAGATCCAGTTCTTATATAGCTCTTCCTCCACGGCTCCCAGGTGCTGCTCATGAGAGCTCTGGCAACTGCAGTAGATGGGTGTGGTAATCCTGCAATTACCAGGGCTGCTATGTTGGTGCTTGGCCAGCAGAGGGAGACCTGAAGCTGCCTTGGGTCTTGACATCCATCCATCCATCCATCTTTATTTAATGAATTTACATGCCTCTCCCTGATGCTGGGAATGATTGATGGCAAAAGGAGAAGGGGACGGCAGAGGATGAGGTGGCTAGATGGAGTCATTGGGGCAGTGGGTGTGAGCTTGGGTGGACTCCAGGAGATGGTGGAGGACAGGAGAGCCTGGAGGAGTGTGGTCCATGGGGCCATGATGGGTCGGGCACGACTTTGCGACTAAACAGCAAACAAGCTGCCACTACACTAGCCCATATCCTCACATCCCATACTTAGCTCCATGTTATCCTCACAAGCAGCTCCAAGAGGTAGGTCGGGCTGAGAGTCTGTGGCTGGCCCAAGGTCACCCAGCCAGTTTCTTGGCCAAGTGAGATCTAGGCCCTGGATCTAGTCCCCACCACTACACCACAGTGGCTCTCACAATTTTATCTGGAAGAAAGACCCAGAACCTACCCTCAGACTTGCAGTGCAAGAGACTATTATGCATGTGTGGGAAGGGAAGTGAAGTCAATGGGGAAGTCCAGTCGTGGCAGAATGAAGAGCTGAGCTTTTGGCAGACACGATTCTCTTCTTGGAAGGAAGGTGACGCATGCAAGCTCTCTCTGGCGGTGGATTCTTTGGACAATAGCTGGAGCTAGGACAACCTAGGCTGAAGTTCTTGCTGTGTTGGAGGAGGATGTCATCTCCCACTAGTCATTGATCCTTCAGCCAGAAAGGAGTCCAGATCTTGTATCCCTTGCTCCTGACTCGCAAGAAGAGCAAGCAATAAGGTGAAAGATGCTGACAAAAACAGAAAGAGCCAAGGGAAAATACTGTCAACACTTCGTTGCTTCTGCGGCTACAAGGCAATGAAGCTCATGGCTAAATAGATAGTTGGCCTGATCCAGCAAGACAGTTCTTAGGATCAAACCATAACATTTAGCAGGCCAGCAATCAAAGAGCATGATCATAATCTTGCCTATCTAGAGGAGGGGAGGAAACGGACTTTCCAAATGTCCAGGGAACTAGGGCAGTAGTGAAATTGCCCACACCTGGAATGTAGATACTATGGCAACTGTGGGAACAGAATGTGGCAAAAGATGGACCTTGGTCTGATCCAACACACCCCTTCTTATGGACTTATGTGGAATGATGCAGAATTTAATTAGTTAACTGAGAGCCAGAGTAATTGATGGGTGGTGTTGAGGCGATTTGTGACAGAGCAATTACCACACCCTCAGCCATGGCCCTTGAGGTGTGGGGCTGTGGCTTTTCTCATTTTTTCTTGCATTGTTCGCCCCCTCTCACTGACTACAAGCTCCAGGGCTATCATAGTTTTGGTACCTGTTTAGGCTGTGTGTGTGTGTGTGTGCGTGTGTGTGTAAGAGTGGGGCTTGGGATCTTGTAGATCCATGACCTCCCCAGCTTCACCCTCAAATCACTCCCATTTTGGCTTTTTTTACTGGTGGGACAGCAGTGGTGGTACCCAGTTTCCATCACAGCAGTACAGAGACTCCAGGGGCAGCTGTGTGATGCTACCAACGGGACTTCCAAAAGAGCAATGCTTCCACAGTGACTCCTTAGCCACCCTCCTTGGGAGCATGGACTTTCTCTCCAAAACCCATACAATCATTAATCAGCTAAGGATGTGATCCTATGCATGAAAAAGCTCTAGAATCTCCAGCATTCGCCAGTCAGTATGGCTGGCTGGAGGAATGTTGCAGTACTTTTTAATCTAAACACACATAGGATTGTCTCCTAACTGGGCAGCAACTTGAATTTCTTGGTGCCGCCCAGTTTATTGCACAGTTCCAGGTGTGTCTGGAACATCTTGCACATGGTAGGCATGTCATAAGCGGAGCTAGCTGGAGCCGGGGTCAGACTAGATGTCCCAGGAGGACCCTTCTGACTTGCTCTGTTTCTACGTTTCTGTCTTGCTATGTGGGAGACATGCCACAGAGCCGTGGCTGCAGTGGCTGCTGGGGAGAGCTCACTGGCACAGTGGAACTGGATAGATGAGGAGGCATCCAAGCAGGTCAGTCAGAAGGCCACTCAGTGATCTGGTTTACCCAGCCCTTTCCACACCTCCAGCTTTCAGCACCACTTAATGAGAGCAGCCTGGCATTCTGCTCTGCCCCACGTCCCACATGGCTAGATGTTGGAATGAACTGCACATGAATCACACCATTCATTTGTTCTGACATCTATTATCCGTGAATAAATATGAGGCACACAGTCTTGAGCAAGAATGGAATAAAGAATTACAGCCACCTACTTTGCCCAGTCCATGGAATGCTTCATTGCTATCTATGTTGGAAGGGATAGTGAATCTTGGGTTATGTTTAATTCAGCCAGAATGGATGTTCTGTGGGATACCACATCTCTTTGATAAGGTTTCATAAGTTTTGGCAATGCCCAATGGCAGCTTCCTTTTAGGAGAACATGATAATTTAGATGAATTTTGAGATGAAAGTTTTTCTAAAATACTGGGGCATCCATGCTCATTTTGGTTTCAATGCATTTCTTGGACCGTAATGTCAGATCACCCTAAGTGGATCTTCCCCATCCCTTTGGGAAATAAAAGCTTGAAGCCATAACACTGAAAGGATAAACTGCCAATGATGACATAATGATGACGAATTTAACTTTTGCTTTCTGAATGGGAGGTCTTTAAGTGTGATTTACAAATGATAACATAGAAACATAGAAACAGAGCGAGTCAGAAGGGGTCTCCTGGGCCATCTAACCAGCTCAGCTCACGACATGCCCACCATGTGCATGTCAATGAATAAAATACATGGATATTTGCGCTGACTTTGTATTTTTATACAAGTTTATGCACCATCATGGTTAAAAACAGTAGTTTGTTTTTTTATAGAGAAATGCATAAGGATATTCAACACACACACAATTTGTTTTCGGGATCTTTGAAAATCTTACTGACCCCTTCCTGCTGCAACTATAACATTTTTCTTTGTTCGATCTTACCTTTCCCTTGGTCTCTTCAATGTGCGATTTAGGCGTTGTTTTGCAACACATAATACAACTGATGAAAACGAAATAGAGATGCCAGGCAGCAGAGATGCAGATCCTCTCAGTCAGGGGCAACTGCTGCTAGAGGGGCATTGGCCAGCAGGTGTCCTTTGGGCCTCAGGCGGCTGTAGCCACTTGCGTGCAGGCCGGCTTTTCCCAGGTGATGTGCAGAGGAGGATCCTTGCATGGACACGACTCCCGGGGATCAGCAGTGCTGTGGCGTGCTATGGCCATACCCAGGTCTTGCTGGCCTTCTGAAGTGTGCGCTTCTGGCAGGGGTGGCAGGATCCGTCCAGCAATCCCATAGGATGTCCTGTTTGCTACATGTAAACATTCAACTAGGATCACAGAGGGATTCTGAGCAATGAACGGTGAGCATCTTCTTTTCTAAAAAGAGAGGCAGGCCAGTGAAGACGTTTAGAAATCTTTGGTTGACTTGGAGAAAGACTGTGACTGAAGATGGCCATGAGTGGCAGGTATTTTAATTGGCATCTTAGATTACAATGTACAGATAGTATCAGAATCCCTGTTTGCTTCTGTAGGCAGCATTGCAACACTGGTTTGATCACCAGCTGTCAACTCATCACCTCTCCAATCTCCTGAAAGTCTCCCACACTGCCTATGCTTCAGCTCATCTCTCCAGACAGCTTCATTTGAGTAACTCCAATGCTGATGCCAGAAAACATGTGATTGACTCCATTAGCAAATTTCAAATATCCCATGGGATAAATGGATGAGCCGTGTTCATTTCAGACACATTAATTTACAACACCATGGCAATCAAAGAGAGCTGTTTCTTCTGAGCTGTCTGCAAACTGTTGGTCCTCTCTTTAAGAATAGTGTCAGTGTCTGCTTAGTAAAATCAAGGTGAAGCCAAACAAAACTTTAGTAGAACATTGGAATTTATTTTGAGATGCCCAATGTGCAATTATACCTCTTTGTTTTCTAGGGTCATCCCTGGGTGGGGAGAGGCTTCTGTGGCTTTCTGGAACTATTCCTTGTGAAAGTGGAAAGCCTTCGCCAACCAGTTAGTGCTTGTGATGTTTCAACCTTTCTCTTCCTGCAGTTTCAGTTGTTTTGACTTTAATCTCAGAACTATTGCCATCATCTCAGAAACACAGAAAATCATGGCCTTGTTTAAGCCAGAGCCCTCAATCAAGCTCAAGCTGTGACTTCCTTTCAATGTTGTCATATAACTAGACCCCATCAAAACCCAGGCAAAGCCATTGCTTTTAAAGGTACTTCTTTGTGAGTGGCTTTAGCTGGATTGGGACATATGGTATATATATATCAAGTCTCATTTTTTCATCCTTCAACCACAATCGCAAGATGATGCTTTGGGTGCGTCTGTGTGGGTGAGATTGATGGTATTCTTTGGGCTGGGCACCAAGGTGAAAGGGGAACAAGGACTTCTTCATTAATGTTGCTAAATCTTACTGCAAGAACAGAGCCTTCTAAAATAGCATCAATCAAAAGCACAAAGGAAGCCAAGAGGCAATAATGGCATGAAGAAATCCAATGTGCCAAGTATATAAATCAAATAAATATTTCCCGACTAATTACATGAAAAGTTGTTCAGTTCTGCTGAATATGTTTACAGACTGGAGGAGCTGCTTGTTTGTATTCTCTGCAGGGAGAAGAAGACTCAGGTTCAAGCTGGAACATCGAAGAGAACTTGGAACCCTGCAGGTGCATGAGCTGCAAGTGGAGGAAAGCGCTCCGGGGCACTGAAGCCCCTTTGCCTACAGTACTGAGGCTCCAACTCCACCCAGAACAGGCTGAAAGGGACCTTCCTGTGCAGAGGAATCATCCGCAGGTAGTAGCTCTGCCCTGTAAGGACTAAGCATCAGCTTTTCGGCCCAAATTGGGCATGTGATCCTAAGCACTGCTCTATCACTTCCACTACCTCCTTTAACTAAATATGAAAGGGAGACACAGTTGGTGCTCCTCAGCACCTTGATCACAAATCCTAGATGTTCTCCCTCAGTTGTTTATTTAGATATCTGTAGCTGAGTTAAGGTTTCTGGTAAAACAATGCAGAAGTTGTAAAAAAACCATCCTGCCCACTTTTGTCATATCACTTTTTCCTCTAAAAGACTTTTTCATTGCATTTATTTGCTACCGTTCCTCTATAATGCCCCCAGCTGTAAACTATAACATCCACAAAATGCATCCATTTAAAGATGAATTATGGCAGAATCAATGACACCACATCTCCCTTGAGGGTGCTTACAAAATGCGGACGGGCAAATCCAGTCTGGCAAGAAACTGATGCCAGCACCTTTACTTCCCAGGCACCTCCTGGGCATTCAGACTGTTCTTCTAGATTAGCCCACGTTTGCACCAGTGGTCAGTGTAGCTTTCCCCAGAGGTCTCTAAACTGTGAACTAAAATCATGTAATGACACTTGCAAAGAATCACCATCCCATGTGAGAGCGCTGATGCTGCAGGAAGTGCTGCAGCCACTTTTCTGTGAATAGGATGTCCCTGGTTCTGTGAATAGGATGTGCACGCACCCCCTCCTCCCCGGGCAGTAACAAGGAGGAGGCAGTGTGGGTGCCCCATGCTTGGCAGGAAGGTCACAGGAGAGTCAGAAGAAACTTGTAGCCTTGTGGATGGTTTGGCCCTAATCTCCTAGCAGCCCCAGGCAGCATGGCCAGGGATGGTGGGAGTTGTAGTCCAAAACATCGGGAGGACATCATGTTGGGAGAGGCTGTCAGCACTGAACTCCAGAATTAGGAGGCCTCTGGCAGTGACAGCCAAAAACAGAGACTGTGTCCGGTCTAGAATCCAGCCCAAGGTGATTCCTTAAGGGTCAGACTACCCAAATCCAGCAAAAAGCCTAGCCAAGTTCTCAGCACACTGCACTCTCTAATGCAGTGGTTTCTGGGCAGAGTCCCACGAGGGTTTTCAACTGGAAAAACAATCTAGCCCAGCCAGATCTCTCTTTTCCTCCAGCTTTCTTCCATTCTCCCAGTAAGCAGAAACACAAACAAGAAGCCCTTGGCCATTAAAAAGAAAAAGAAAAGAAAAAAGCATACCATAGATCAGCTCTCTGTGATCAAGAGTATGATGGCTGGGGATGATGGGAACTTCATAAAGGAGGTATGTTGTCAAAAAAGAAGAGATGCCTTTGCATAATTTTACATATATCAGTTTAGATTTATAGTTCATCTGGCACTCCTGATCATTCTGTACAGGTGCAAAAACTGGGCAGTAGAGAAGCTGACAGGAAGCTTCAGCTTGAGGCCTTTGAAACATGGTGCTGGAGGAGAGTTTTGTGAACACCCTGGATAAAAAGACAAATAAGTATTGAGCCAGTGTGGTGCAGTGGTTAAGAGCATGGGACTGGGACCCAAGCGACTGGGGTTCTAGTCCCTGCTCAGCCATGGAGCCAACTGGGTGACTTTGGGCCAGTCGCAGACTCTCAGCCCAACCTACCTCACAGGGTTGTTGTTGTGGGGATAAGATTGAGAGCAAATGATCTAAGCCACTTTGAGTTCTTTAAAAAAGGAAATGGTGAGATACAAATCTAATAAATATATAATGACATAAGTGTGTCCTAGATCAAATCCACCCAGACCTTTCCCTGGAAGCAAACATGACAAAACTGAGACTGTTGTACTTTGGGCACATCATGAGAAAGCAAAACTTCCTGGAGAAGACAATCTTGTTAGGGAAAGTAGGAGGCAGAAGATGAAAGGGAAGACCAACTATGAGAAGGACTGACTTCATTAGGGGGTCATGAAATTATGAGAAATGAATGGGGAGGCCATTTTGGAACACTTTCATATATAGGGCCACCAAGACCAGGGGTCCTTTGTGCCTGCTCGGTCTGCTGTCTAGGAGTTAGCTGCTGCCGGCCAATTTCAGGACCCCTCCTCTCCTTTCTCATGGTCCTGTGTCTTGAAACTGGACTGGGCAACACTTCAAACAGAGGGTGGATTCAAGCAGAAGAGTGCCGTCTGGCCAGGGCCATCTTAACGCATGGGCCTGATGGGCACTTGCCCGTGGGCCCCACACTAATCTGTGTATGTTAACCCTTGGAAAATGGGAAAACTTCCAAAATTAACAGTAGTTGTAGTTGTTGTAGGGGCCCCAGGACACTGCTTTGCCCGGGGCCCATAATGCTGTTGAGACGGCCCTGCATCTGGCAGCCTTCATACAGAGGACTGTCCACTGTAAAGTAGGGAGCATGGTCAATCTACTTCAAAGTGTCTCAGTAATTCTAATGTGAATAGTGAACCATGCATGATTTGACCAATCAACAAGCATTTGTTTCTTGAAGTTCCTTGAGGCACAGGTAACCTTCAGGAGCTGACATGCCTTTAGGCGACATGCCCAGTGCAAACCAGTCTGCACAGAGAGAGTTGGTGGTGGTTATCCATTCTCTCGTAGACTGTCGGCTGGCTGGCTGGAATGCATTGCACTCCCTTTGAAAAAGGTTGGAAACTCCAGTTGCTCCAAAACAGAGCTAGTAACTTGGACTAGTCAGGATGTTCTTGCAATACCAATGCCTTGTCAACTGCACTAGCCTCCAGTCCTCTTGGCCAAACTCAAAGCCTTTAAAGCCATAAACTGTTTTATTTATTTATTATTATTTATTAAAACTTTTGTATGCCATCCCTTATGCATGGCATCTCAGGACGGCTTACAATCATTAAAACAACCACAATAAAACAGTAATAAATAACAATTAACCAACCCCACCATTAAATAAGTTAAAAGTGACTGTTAAACATTAACATTTAAATTAGTTTTTAAAATAACAGTTAAATAAAAAGGTTTTAAGGACTGCACCTGAAGGAACATCTTCCAAATAAGTCTGCCTGGACTTTTGGCTACCTTTGGAAGCCTTCTTCCAGATGTCCCATCCAAATGAAGTCAGAAAGGGCTCCAGGAGAGATGGCCTGGTGCCCACCCTATTCCCTTTTGGTACCAGGAAAAGACATTTAAGAATCTAGAGACTAGTATTTACAGTTTTGATCTGAGAATTCTAATGAGCCCTTGGTGAATTAGAATGACTGCTTTAGCATATTTTATATTGTATTTTTATCTTCTGTGCTGATTATTGGAGGGTTCATGTATGAAGTTACTTCCATATTTCATAGCATTTTGAAAGTGGATGTGAAAGGCAGGAAATTTGCCTGGGTATTTTTCAATTAATGAAGGTTTCAAGTATAGGCTATTTTCCAAGTAATTAAGATTAACCACAGCCTGCAAACACACATCAGATCTTGCTACCAGGCATTTATCCTGTAGATGATGGGTAAGACTTACCTTTCTGAGCCAGAAAGACAGTCAGGGAAAGTGAAACATGATAATAAGTCATCTGTAGCATGCTTCCATAAATGCAAAGGAACGCTTTTCTAAGCCCACCAAAAAGGTGAGTAGAGTCACTGCAGAAATCATATGTCACTGAAAATACGTATATCTAAGCAGTGGCTTGGGCTGATGTCAAACAGTTCTGCTCCCAGTCACCAAAGGTTCCCTCTTCAACAGGAATGTTTTTTGGAACATCACAAGTCTTTTGTGCACTGCTCTGATTTTTCTGAGAGCTTTTCTTCATGAGACTTTTAACCCTCCGCTTCATTGAAGCTTCTCTTCTAGATTGTCTGTGGAATTAAATTTGGCTTCTTTGCAAATTCTTACCCTGGATTTTGTCTTTCTCTAGCTTTCCATGTGTTCCATAATGCAACTGCTAGCCACGGTGGGCTGTTTTGATCCCATGAAGTGAGTCCTTGTGTGAAGGCTTTTGATGTGATCCTGGCAAAGGCACCCTTGTGAGAACAAATACCACTCCTCCAAGTGGACTTCTTAGAAGGAAGCATGAAAAGAGAAACTGCAAGGAATCTAGATTTTCTCCTCCTGAGAAATCCATATGGTTGTTTGTTTTGATATTGCATTTCACGAGAACATTACTGTGATGCTGGGGTTTATGCTTCCATCACTGCGGGGGCAATTTGGAACAAGCCACCCAAATGGAACCCAATGTAAAGCAGATCAAAGAGCACTGAATATTTCAGGGCCACCCTCATTGTATGCAAACAATTTCACCTCTCCACCTCTCTCCACCATGCACAGAAACACACCCCTTCAGTTATCCAGATCTTCTAGTGAATTGAATTGTTGTCCCCAAAGAATCATGCCCATACTCATGTTCTCCCCAAAGAATCTGCCCAGAAGAGCTTGGAATTCAAGATGAGTGTTTGTTTCCAGTGTTCCTAATAACAATATGGCAACAGTTAGTAATCTTTGTTGCAATGTCCATTGTAATGCACTGCTCGAGGTGGGAGGTCCAAACTTGCAGGAGATACAAGTCCTGGTAGATTAGATCAGAGAACTGATGGATACAAAACACCAAACCACCCAGGTGAAAATCTTACAGTTGGTCTTTTGAACGCAGACATTCATACGTGGAAAAACACCCCCTGACAAAGCAACAATGCGCGTGGTTGAGATTGTAAAATAATAATGATGATACTAATTCTCTTTGACAGATAAATCCAGGCAAACCCAAATGGGATGGAGAAAACACCCATGGTAGAAGGTATAAATAGCGAACTGATCATCTTCTCTGCTCCCAACATTCAGTTTTGGAACGGAGCCCCCATATCGCTGTCACCATGAGCTTCAGCCAGAAAATAAGCAGCTCTTGTGGTGGTGGAGGTGGTGGTGGTGGTAGAAGCAACAGTGGCAATGCTGGCTATGGAACTGGTGGCACTGGAGCTGACGGCCACAACACCAGTGGTAGAGGTGCTGGTGGATCTTCTTCCGTCTCTCCGAGAAGATACACCTCTACTGTGAGAAGGAGTCGTGGCTTTTCTGGTGGAAGTTATTCTGGAGGCGGAATTGGTCGTCGTCAATTTAGAGGATTTGGTGGTGGCAGCTTATGTGGTGGTTTTGGAGGCGGTGGTCCAGGTGGTGGTTATGGAGGTGGCAG
>NW_025336088.1:5147575-5170031 GCF_004798865.1 Varanus komodoensis | reverse complement strand
AACGACGAGAAGAGCACTATGCAGTGCCTTAATGACCGCCTGGCCACTTACCTGAGCAAAGTGCGACTCCTGGAAGATGAAAACAATAATCTTGAGTCCTTAATTCGAGAGTGGTATCAGAAACAGGGGCAGAGTACTGATCCAAAGGATTATAGTGCTTATTATGCTGAGATCGAGCAGCTCAGCAATGAGGTACAGTACCATTGGTCACTCTTGGTTTCACCTCTTAGAGAAGGACTTCTCTTTGGGCTTCTGATTAAGACAGCTGTGCATCCAGCGTTTCATGCATCTGGGGACATTTTCTCAAAGGCAGTGAAATGGAGGTAATGGCGAAGGGTGCATGGATGGAGAGGATGGTTCAGTGGCCACCTGCCCATCCCAGGGTGGTTCCTACCTTAGAAAAATTGCCTTCCCCCAGGTGCCCCCACAATCCAGTGGCTGAGAGTGGGTGAGTTCAGTGGAAGGGATGTGAAGGCATTTTCCTTTGGTCTCTGCCTCAGAGGGCAATGCAGGCAATATTTCTGTGGTTAATGTTGATTCCCCCCGCTACAGATTATGGGATGGATCCAGCCTAAGCCAGTTGAGTTTAGGCTTGAGTTCAAGGTCACAAACTAGTCATGGCTTATACTCGTGTGTTCAACTAACTTATTCTGGATACATACTCCCATTCGTTAGTTTGTAGATGCAATATGAAATGATGCATTTACTTCTTAAATTGACGCCACACTTCCCCTCTAAAAATAGCACTCAAGGGGATGGTGCCCCAGTGAGCTTCAGCTGTAGCTTCACATTGGTTCTCCACGTCCAATTATTTCATTTTTAAAGCCTAGTGATTCCTAGTGGTTCCTCCTGTATATAAATTCTTGAGCAGAAATGCTCAAGACTCTCATGGAATCTCCAGTCCTAATGCTGGGGCAGGGCCTCCAGTGCAAAACTGAAGACCTGCAGCAGCAGCAGCAGAATCATTTCCATAATTAAAAAGAAATTATGACAAATTTGCAACAAATGTTCATCACTTTGTATCAAGAGGCGGAGAGAATGCATGATCGTTTTGACTCCTCAGCAATCAAATGTGCATCTTCTCAATTTGCAGCTGATTTCCTCGACGATGGAGTATAACAAGATCATCCTGGACATTGATAACACAAAGATGGCTGCCGAGGACTTCAGGAACAAGTAAATGCATTTTACAGGGATTTGACCCCTTCTGACTGTTCTCCTCTTTTAGGATGATGGAGTGAGCAGAGAGGGAGATGAAAAAAAGTTAGGAAAGCAATGTTCAAGCTGTGTAGCATTAACTTCAAAGCAAACAAAAGCTCTGCACGGTCCCATCTCTTCCCCAGTCCATGGTTTTATATCTTGTCGCTGGTAAGGTCAGCACAGCAAACAAGGTTGCCATGGAGACTGTCCCTTTCCTTCTTCACTTGTCTTTTGTACACTCTGCGACTTCCTCACTTTGCTCCATTTTCTCTTGCTTTTCTCTTTTACCCCCTCCCCACCACTGAGGACCACTATGGACAAACCTCTGAAAGCCAACTGGGAAGTGGGGACTGCAGCTTCTCTGTCTATGGACTCCCATTGTGGAAAATTACTTCTGGATGTAGAGCGGCCTTGTTTGGCAGGGTGCCACAAACACAACAAAAGAACAATACCGATTAGCACTGCATGTGCAACACACATATATGTGACTTTAGAGATAATTGCTATCATTTAAAAGGAAGACAGCATCTCTCAGCATAGAGGGAAAGGCTGTGACCAGGTGTGTGGAATCTGGTATATGGTCTGTTGTCCAGGTGCTACTTGTGGATGGGCAGCTAGGTCCAAGGTCTCTCCTTGGCTTCTGCCTGCTTACATTTCTTACATACCTGGATAGGGCAGCCCTTAAAATAGGATTATAGGAGGCTGCCTTATATTGAGTCAGACCATAATTCATAAGTTCAAATAATTCTGCTTCAATTAATATGGAACAGGAGAAGACAGATTTTGATCCCATTCTTTCCTCTCTCCTCTCTCCATTGCTCCTCTCTCTCTTTCCTCCTCTACTCATTCCCTGAGAAGTTGCATTGGTGATTTCTTGGCAAATCTGTTCATTGATTGAAGGCGTCAGCAAAATTGTTCTCCAGAATTCCAAAAAAGCAAATCGGAGCCCCCCCCCACCCCGTGTGTGTGTAGGAAATTCTAAAAATAAGCAGAGGAAACAGGGAACTGATTTTCTCACAAATGAAATGAAATCTTATTAACCTGCTGCAAAAGCACAAACAGTATAATTATTCAGAAAGAAGTAGAATACTATTGATGGCCAAACAGTTTTGCTGCAAACAAAATGAATGATTGGAGAGAGCAAATTGTGGGCTTCAGGACGAATGATGTGTTCTCATGTGGATTAGATATGAGACCGAAAGTGGTCTGCGCCAGTCTGTAGAGGCGGATCTTCAAGGTCTGAGACCCTTTTTGGATAAGCTTACCCTGGAGAAGTCTGATCTGGAGATGCAATATGAGTCCCTCCAGGAAGACCTGATACACCTTAAGAAGAACCACGATGAAGTAAGATTTCCCCTTTGCTTGTTTGAAAAGCATGACGACTTTTAGAGATGACCTGTGGCTTGGATCCAGGACCTGCCTCTTATGGAGGATCTGGCTCTTTGGCGGAGGGGGAATCACTCTTGGGGACTTGGAGGGGCTGCCATGGAAAGGAGCGGGTGGGGAGGTCCACTTTTGGCAGCACAGTCGACCCAGCATAAATCTGGATCCAAACCAATGTTTTTGCATCTTTCTCTATGCACAAGGATTCAACATTTCTGTTTAATACCTGAACGAAGCAACCACTTCCTTTTCCATTATGGGATTAAATGAAACAGTGGCTCTGGCATTGTTGCATACTGGAAAATGATTTCAAATCTTGCTACTGAATCAATATTACTGCAGGAAGATTGCAGAATGTAGGTGGGATGGAGAGGTGGGAGAAGAGCATGTGGAGGTTTTGGCACCATAAATATACTTCATTTCAGCACCTGTGCTCTTTGCATTGGCCCTGTGTATGCGGTTTGGGGGCTGTGGACGTTTGGGGAACTCTGTGGGGAACGTATGATTATATCTGGTTTTGTGAACCACTGCTAGGGCTTCGAGACTTCATAAAAGAAGGTGCTGGAGATAGCATGGATGCCCTTTTTCCTGGCCCTTAAGAGCGCGAAAGTAGGCAGGTATTCAGCAGGGCACCTCTATGCTGGGAACGCTGCATCTGTTAAATTGCGGCATGTGTTGTGGAACCGGCAAATGCACAGATGCTCTGGCAGAAAAGCAAGCAACCACAAAGGAGGATCGAATCCACCAGTTTCTGTTCTGTGCCACCGTTGGGAGTGGTCTTCCATGGGGAAAAATCCATGTGAAAATTCAAACCAAATGTGTATTTAAATACTATTTCCTCTCAAAGTAAGAAGTTTCAAAACTTATTTTGAAACATTTTTCAAAGAGAACATCTTAGAACATTTGGGAAGTATGAGATCCAGCTGATGGGTAAGTTCCAACCTGCACATTAGTCCAGGAGATGCAGATCAGATCAGTTTGCATGGGAATTCACAGTACATGGAATTCTTCAAGCATCCCATGTAACCACCCTAGTTGTTGAAAATTCCAGAAATGTGCATCATAACGAAGGAACTGGGAGAACTCAATCTCATTCATCACTCAATCTAGTTATGGAGATCCAGGCGTATCAGCAGGTTTGTGTGTCAGCCTGATGAACACAGATACAGACTGACCGCACATTAAAGTGCACAACCACGTGTGAACTCAGTTAAGGCTGCAGCCCAGGCACACTGCATGCTGTAAGTAGGAAGCACTTTTCAGTGAGCTTTGCAATGCACACTCAGTATCCACATCCTCACATGGACACTTCCTTTGCACGTGACGAGAGCTCTCTCCCATGCCCAGGGTGTTTGAGAGAACCTCAGCAGGGGTTCACTCTTTTCATTTCGATCATTTTGCTTGGGTCTCTAGATCAAGAACAGTTTGCAACACCAGTCTGGTGGGAACGTCACTGTTGAGGTCAGTTTGAATCGTGACCGGAATCTGAAAGAGACACTCGATGCTCTGAGACACGAATATGAAGAGGTCATTGCAAAAAACCGTAGTGAGGTGGAACAATGGTATGAAAGCAAGGTGAGTTCCCTGATCTCTGGGTACCCAGGGACTGTGTTGAAGGCTGATTTTACTACTCTGTGTTTGCTATTTATGGGCAACTGTCGGCAAGAAGATAGAAGCAGTGGGAAGAGTACATGAGTGGAATCTCAGGAAACAGCACTTGTTTCCTCCATAGTCATGACCTGGCTCAATACTTATTCTGTCTCTGCAGGAAACACCGAGGAACATAGGGGTTTCAGTGCCCTTAGCGAACTACAGTTCCCAAGATACTTTAGGAATTTAATTAAATTAGCAAACTAATTTACTTAAATAGCAGATTAGCAATGTCCCCTTAGCATATTGAGGACCTGCCTGAGCTAGACAGTAATATTATTTGCTTTTACCAAGCACTTACCTGTCCCCAAACCCAGTAGCCCCAGAACCCCCAAACGGTTTCCCTGCCTGCCACAAAATAGCTTCAACGCCATATCTGATGTTAGATTTGTTGGAAGTGAGGCAGATGACTACTAAGAAGGCCTTTTCTGTAGTGGCACCCTGCTGTGGAACGAGCTTTCTCAAGATGCTTGGCCTACACTGAACTCTCCCTGGAAACGAGCAGAGATCTTCCTATTTTCCCAGGAACTTTAGTATTTCAGTTTTTGTTATTTCAGATCCTTTAGGGTGAAATCCAGTGCCCTCCACCTCAGATGGATGTCAGCTGCCAAACTGCCAACCCCCGACTCCTCGCTTCTCAGGCCCCTGGCATACCCCCTTTCTGCCTGTCCAAGGTCCAGTTACTGTACGTCCTTTGAGAGGCAGCTGGGCCAGTTCCTTTTGTGCCACCTGTGAAGGGCGCAAGCCCCCAGCATCCTGCCTCTGAGGTTACAGGACCTCGGAACAGGGGCTCTTCATACTCCCATGGCCCTTCAGGCAACGTTGGGAGACCCCAAATTTAATTTGGCTTTTTCATCTCTTTGCTGTTCTTGCTTTAAACTTCTACATTATATTTTGTTGGATTTTATGGCTTTAGCTGTTGAGAACTGCTCAGAGACTTTGGCTGTTGGATGGTATAGAGATGTAACCAATAAACAAAATTTGAGTTTTGTAATAAGATTATCAAGAAGAATAGAAAAGCAGAACTTTCAGCTTTCTGATGCAACTAATTATTTATCTTCAAGTAGATAGTGGTCTCATAAGAAAAGGGTCAGGAGCACTTCAAATGCATAAAGATCGCAACTCTGTATTGATCGCTCTTGGTTATGTTCATGTGTTTAAAGAGCAAATAAGCACTGCGATGCTTCAGAAATAAGTATGCAAGTGCAGAGTCAGAGCATGTAAAGCCAATTGTGGGAGCCAGTGAGATGCAGTGGTTAAGAGTGCAGGGCTGGGACTCAGGCAATCCGGGTTCCAGTCGCACTTAGTCCACTGGGTGACTTTGGGTGAGTCACAGACTCTCAGCCCAACCTACCTCACAGGGTTGTTGTGGGGATAAGATTGAGAGCAGCAGCAGGAGGAAGAGGATGTAAGCCGCTTTGAGTATGCTTTGTAAGGAAAAAGGGGGGATATAGATAGATACATAGATGCACTTTATTTATTTATTTCCCTTTCTATGCCACCTCATAAACTGAAGGTTCTCTGGATGGCTTACAACTGCTAAAACAAAATAAAAACCTATGTACAGTACAATAAAACAACTGATGATCTAATAAAATAGATAAAACAATAAAATGCTAAATATCATCCCATAATAAAATCTATCCATACACACCAATAAGCACAACCAATAAATTAACGAAAATCAGATTAAATAATCCATAGCAAGATATGAAATAAAATAAAATAACCAAGCACTTGTTTAAATAAAAATAGTTATATTATAGAATTGCAATAAGATATTATCATCACTGCAATGCAAGTGTCACTCCTGCCGCATACTATTCTGCTGAGGGATGCTTAATCTTAATGATGTCTCATAAGATTTGGAAAGCAAGCAAGCAAGAAAGAAAACAGCTGAATAGAATTGAAATGTAGCAATCGTTCTGAAAACGCACACCTATATTTTGTTTAATAAGTTAGGGCAATGCTTGCAGAAATTTGTTCTGGCTCTCTGTGGAATTAGCGAGTCTCTTGTTTATGGGTCAGTGTAGAGTCTCTTCTTTGACATTTCCAGATGGACGAAGCTCGCCAGGAAGAGAATTCAAGCAGCCAGGAAATTGAGTCTGGAAACAACCAACTGAGGGAACTGTCTCGGGAATATCAAACCCTGGAGATGGAGCTGCAGTCCCAGCTCAGCATGGTGTGTGAAAGTTTCTGACTGATTTTGTGCAAGTCATTTCTATCTGTGTCTTTTGGCACAAGTCCCTTTCAGAGATCAGACATCGCAGCACTGAACAGGAAATGGTTTTCTTTGCTGGGTACAAGATCTCAGTTCTCATGCTGCTTGTGATGAGGTTGATGCTCACCATACCCTAGTGTGAACCTAATACCTTCCACAACAATGTTAGAGATTTGGGGGTGCACTCTCAAAAGATGTGGACCCTGCCCCAGGACTCACATGCTGAATCTTGCACAGAAGGGAGATGTCTCACACACTCTGAGATACAGCTGCTGTGAGGTCTCCTTCAAGCTGATGAGGTATAACAGGACCCAGTGCTTGTAGGGTAGAAGTTCAGGACTTTTTGATCAGTGAGGACAATCAACTGCTGCACCTTTCAGACATCCTGATTTGCAGGTTGCATTGATGTACCATGTGGAGACCCAGCAAGAGATAGAGAAGATGTGTGTGTGGGGGGGGGGGGTGACGTAAAAATGGGGACAAGGCAAAGTTGACTAAGATAGATTTGACTTCTCTGCTCAGCTGAGCCAGTGGACATCTGGACTGAACCCTATGACTCTGTGGTTTCTTGTAAGGAGTGGTGAGTTCAAAGCAGACTTTTCCAACCTGGTGCCTTCTGGAGGGTGTAGAAGCTCCAGCCCACATGAGCAAAGTCAGGGACAACTGGAGGGTACCAGCTGCCAAAGGCTGCTTTAATGCCCAGTTGTCACAAGCAGCAGGTGAGGTGGTAAATCCGTGTCCAGGATTGCAACGTGCAGATAAGTGATGGCTCAGTTTGAGCATCCCAGATATGCAGATTTGAAGCAGCTGCACTTGGCAAACCAAATCTGATGAAGCCGAGATTGAGGCAGCTATGCAAGACGACAAAGCCAGGCCTGTCAGGAGCTTGGACAATTCTATGTTGGTTGGAACACACTCAACAAGAGCTGTTCTTTCAATAACACACAGAAGTCATCTGTGGTTTAATGAAGGCTGGTTGATCTGGGCCTGGTCCACCCTGTCTGAGGGTCAGTGTAGAGCGTAAGCCCTATTGCCTAGTTCCATAGCCCCTGACTCTTCCAGCACTAAGCAGTCAAGGACTGCTTCAGGGGCAGAGTGCCCTCTCCATTCAGTGAAGACGCACCTTCTGGACTAGAAGGTCCCAGGGCAATAGATAATGGCTCTCAGGATGATGCCTCCTCTCTCTCAAAGTCCTCCCGTGAGCCAAAGTGAGCGAATCAAGACCAAAGTTGGTGACCGGGATGCTTACATATTTGCTTGCTGCCTGAAACAAAACGAAGACTTCTGCACATAGAAAATGAACATGACAAGGAGAAGGCTTTTTGAGAATGAGACCTTACTGTCCACATGGAGAAATGAATGCATTATTTGATTATTAAAACCAAGCCAGTGCTTGCCCATAGTCTTGAAAGCTTTGTCTTTCTTTTGCAATGCCAGATCCAGCCTTTGCAAAGCAACCTGAACAACACCGAAGGAGGATACAACAAGCAATTGCAACAAATGGCAGGCCTGATAGAGCCGTTGGAAGCAGAGCTGTCCAGTATCAGAGGTGAAATGGAAAGTCAGAACCAGGAGTACCAGACACTCCTTGGCATCAAGACCCGCCTGGAACAGGAGATCTCCCAGTATCACCAGTTGCTTGAGGAAGGGAAGCACGTTGCGTACGTAGAAATCATGGTGGTGTCCCTGCATTACATAAACCGAAACGTCAGCTAAGTTTACCCAGGATGTGGCCCTTGAGAATCCGCTTTTTCCTTCCACATATTCTTTCTGAGGGCCATAAAGTTCTGTCTTCTGGCCAACTAATTTCCATGCATTCTCAATGTTGGCACACTATATATTTGGTAATCAGCTTGCATAATACACTTCTTATTTTTTCTGAGGTCCTTTGCAATATCTTAACTATAACTCTTAATGAGACAAGAGATTTTGTATAGTTTTGTGGCTAGTGGGATGATCTGTTGCCATGACTTACAGACCTGTTTGGGATTTGACTCTGAGATACTTTTTTTAAAAGATCTTAAGGGAACAATCCTACCACCTCCATGGCAGATGTTCATAGAAGTTTAGAAGCATCCAATGCAAAGTGGTAGCAGGAATTTCCACTCCCACCACTTCTTGTGCCCTGCATTTATGCAGATGGCTATTTTCATAGTCTAGATTTAGCAGAAGGAAGTGGGAGGGAAGGACACAGGGACACCTTCCAGTTGCAGCTGGTGCAACTCGGTGGCCAGAGCATCCTCTCCTCCCCATCCTATACACACCCCTTTTTCCCCCTCCAAGGCCAGTTGCAACCTCCTGGGGGCAGGGTGCATGCTGTGGAACTGGTGTGGTTCCTTCCATTGGCTATGAAGGCCAGGGTGGAGGCTTGACCTTCAGAGTCCATGCACCAAGGTTGGAGGACCTCAGTGTTAAGATTCCATATGGTCTCCTATGGTCTCCCAGACAATGTCAGAAGGCCACAGGATTGTACCCTATAAAGCCCTAAACGGCTTGGGTCCTGGTTACCTGATGGAGCGCTTACTTCCATACATGCCCAGCCGCCCCCTGAGATCGGCGGGAGAGGCCCTTCTCCGGGAACCCTCCGTGAAAGAAATTAGGAGGGTGGTTACTCGGAGGAGGGCTTTCTCAGCGGTGGCGCCTAAGTTATGGAACGCGCTCCCCAGAGAGGTCCGCCTGGCGCCGTCGTTATTTGTTTTTCGGCGCCAGGCGAAGACCTTTTTATTTAAGCAGCATTTTAAATGTTAATATTATTGAATTTTATCTGGCCAGGTTGGCTTATTTTATACTGTATGTCTGTATTTTATTTTAATGTATATATTTTAAACTTTTAATTATGATTATTTACTTATTGTTGTAAGCCGCCCCGAGGCTTCGGCGAATGGGGAGGCATAAAAATGTTTTAATAAATAAATAAATAAATAAATAAATAAATAAATAAATACCCTAAATTGTATGAATGTGAAAAATCATGGAAATAATGCTAAATATCAACCTATCTAATTCTGTACCTCCCAAATCCACCTCCACTACCCTCTTGCATTCAACAGCATCCATAGCTGGGTTGATGAAACCTGAGCTAGAAGACTGTGAACTGGATCCAAACCAAATTAAAAACAATGAGGCTTAAGTTATGACTAACTTTTAATACTAATTTGAACAAGACCCAAGGGAACTAATTAACTTACCTCTAACCCTAGTGTTGTATTTGAATTGCTGTTGTTGTTTGCCAGCAAGTATGATCTAGGCCTGTTGTCTGATATGTTCCCCTCTGCCATGGTATGTTCAGATATGCTAAATGCTCTCACCCAGAATGGTAGAGACAGGCCTAGGCCCAACCACATAAGACAGGGGATAATATAGATAACTCATATGTGTAGTTTCTGTCAGATCACACAGTTCAGCTCTCTCTCCTTCTCTCCCCTAAACTGATAATTTTGACTTTCTCTCTTGTTTATCAAAGGGCCAACATACAGCAAGGAGGACATGATGGAGGCAGTGGAGGTGGAATGTTTGGTGGAAGTGCAGGAGGACGAGGAAGTTCTAGAGGAGGTGGAGGAAGTGGTGGAGGAGGACACTCGTATGGCGGAATTTCACAAGGAGGCATTTCTGGAGGAAGAGGAAGTGGAGGAGAAAGTCAAGCGGCAGGTGGTATTTCACATGGAGGAAATTCTAGAGGAGGAGGAAGTGGAGGAGGACACTCATATGATGGAATTTCACAAAGACGAAGTTCTGGAGGAGGAGGTGGTGGAAGAGGACAGAGAGCACAATTACCTGGTGGGATTTCACAAGGAGGAAGTTCTGAAGAAGGAGGACGCAGAGGAAGAACACAATCATATGGTGGAATTGCACAAGGAGAAAGTACTGGAGGTGGTGGTGGTAGTTACTGTCAGTCTTCTTCCTTATCTTCATCCCATTCTCAGTCTGGATAGCAAGGTAAGAAGAACCATAATTCACACTCATTTTTCTTTTTAATCTTTGGTCAATTAGAATGGTAAGCCCATATCCACACACAATTGTCCAGCAGTTAGGGATTTATTATTTCAGCTACTTGAAGAAACTGTCAATCTGCCAAGCTGAACAGTACAAAAAGTGAAGTCTCCCATTATTTTATTTATTTATTTATTTATTTATTTATTATCATTTATATACCACCATATCTGTCAAAAAGCCATCAAGGTGATGTCCAACAATGAGACTTGAACCTTATAAAAGCAAGAACAAACATTAGCCTCATAGCAAGTGTTTGGTATTTAGTCTAACGTTGTTGTCACTGAAATTTTGCCTAAAGCAATATTTGCATTTGAGGGTTTTTTTTTTTTTTCATCAGACAAAATAGCTGAGGAATTTCTAGAAAAGTCAGAGAGGGTTAATTAAACTATTGATATTTTACAGTGGAATCCCAAACATCCATAATATGCCACTGGATTTTGCATCATGGGAAGTTTGACGTTTGGAAAAGCAAGACTTCGGAAGAATTTTGAGAACAGCACGAAGATATCGAATAACGATTTATGGGGTGGGGAAGACACTTGATAATCCTTAATTTATTCTTCAATGCTCAGCACCATATTAAGAGTGAGACTTTTCTCCCGTCCACAGATGCTACTGATGCCATGTATTCTAAGGGGACTGTCCCACGTGCATATCCTCCAGCACCGTTAGATGAAATGAAATTGCTTTGCATGATGAGACAAAGGGCTTCTCTGCATGAGGCATTTAACTCAGAGCTTGACTGAATTTACTTCATGCCTCATGGAGAAAAACCCAAAGCAGACTTTTTCAGCAGGTGGGTAAGTGCCAAAAATGACACCCGTTGAGGAATGCACCGTTGTTCGGAAACCCCCTTCAAAAATCTTACATTTCACTTCTGAAATTTGATTCTGAGAGATTCTCTAAAATACAGTCCTAAAAAGTATTGTGATTTTTAAGATAATAATCTTCTGTATTCCAGTCAGTTTTACATTTTTTAATTCAAATATCTGCTTTTACAGCATATTTAATGGGAATATTAACTCCTTTGATATATAGAATCCGGTGAATGTACCATTTTCACAAGTCACTCACAGCTAGAACAAGTTGCTTAAGTTTCTTTTATTGAAGTTCATGTAAACCCACTCCCACAAGTGGTAAATACATTGGCAGCAGAATTCTCCACCTGTCTACACAGAAGTAAAGTCCCATTGGATTCAATGAGACTTACTTCCAGGTAAACGTGTGTCGAATTACAGCCTAGGAGGATATGCAAACAGGTCCTCTTCTTGCATCTAGCTTTAGCTGCCTTTTCTCTTGTCTACATCCTATTTAATCTCTACTGTACTTTAACTTCTAATAAAACTTTACTTGTGCATGAAGCAATCAGAGATCTTGGTTTTCAAAGTAGTGACTGAGTTTCAGAATGGAGACCTCCAGTTTCCACTCCTTCAAGCAGCTTCTGTTACCCTGACGCACAGAGGTGAGAACACCGCTAAAGGTCAGGTCAAAAGGGGTTCAGAAGTGAGCTGCTATTTCAAGGCTCAAGGTGCTTGTGAATGGAGAGCCATCAGTGTTCATCCTGATCTTGTGAAGGTGAAAGGGGTTGAGGGGATGTGGGCGCATCTGCTCCCACCTTCTCACCCACTCATCCCTGCCCTTCACATGTTTGGTGGGAAGGTTTGATGGGAGATTCCATACAGGTCCTACCTGCGATCCAGAAAATGTGAGCAGAACATCACACACCTCTTCAGACTTCCCTATCTGGGGTGGGAAGGTTGTGTTTGGAGGGGATAGGAACACCCAAACCAACACACTTTTCGTCTTCATGTGAGCGGGCAAAATACGAACACTGAGCTGAGGTGCTGCAATTGAACCTTCCGCTGTAGTTCCCTCTGACAGTCCAGGCTATCAAAGACTTCGTGTCCATTGGGCTGCATCCAATACTTTTATGCAACTGTTGGAAGCAGTTCCATCAGTAAGACCAGGAGAGCAGTGGGTGATTAGCTTTTCCAGCCTCAGTTCCCCACTTGCACACCCTCAAAAACTGCTCCAAAGTTGTTGGATTTGAGCCATTATTGGTACAAACAGGCTTTTTGTATCAGTGTAAAAAATACATCTGCCTCTTTGGGGATTCTCCCCATGCTTATAGATCAGTGAAAAATGGTTTCAGATGTTTGATTCTTGGGCAACCAGATGGTGGAATGTTTTCTTAGGCCCTGAGAAACCTGAGAGGTTGGCGTAACCTTAGGTAGGGTGATGGGAGATGGCTAGATTTAATGACATCTAATTAGCACTAGTGCTGCAAGAGGGGGCAGCAGTGGAGGCCAGGAACCCCTAGGCCAATGGGGTTCCTTATCCACTGCAGCTTCCACTGTGAACTTTATTGGAGCTATCCATGATACGCCATGGTGGTGAACCTATTTTGGAAATGGTGTTCAAGTCCCATGGATAACTCCCTTAATGGTCAAATAAAAGCTGCAATGGATTCACCCCCTGGGCTGCAGCAAGAACTCCATTAGCCTGACTACCATTTTGCTTCTTCCACACTACACCAGCCCTAGCATCATTCCTGGGCTGCCACACACAGACATAATTAGTAGAAATTCTGCAAAGTGGCCTTCTGTTTTTAGAGATGGAAGCAAACAAAAAATCTCCTGCATTTTCTGGAAAGAGAAGGAAAAGAGACTTCGACGGCATTTTGACTCAGCTTTGGCCACAAGGAGGCCGTGCCTTCTCCACTGAGTAACTACATTGCAGCTCTTCATTGTTAATGGTAATAAAATTATGTCCCAGCATAACCCTATACACATGCCTTGTGTCCTTACTCTGGGTGTAGGCACAATGAGGGTGCTTCATTTTGCAATTAAGCTTATCTTATGGCTGCTAATGACACAGCCCTGTCTGTTAAACCCTTCCCTTGCCTTTCCCTTTGACTCCTCCTTTATCTATTTTCATAATCAGCATTGACTCTGCTGTTTTTCACTGACTCAGAACACCATTTTGCTTCACAGCTGGAATGCCCCAAGCTTTGTCTGAAGCTTCTTTCCCACAGCCTGCCTTCCCTGACCTTTTCTTTATAAAGTCTGAAAAAGTTTTTGCAACTTGCCTTGGTATCTTGCGGGTGACGTGTGGCAGTAAAGCTACGATCCTATGTTCCCTGGGAAGATATCCTAAGGGCCATGGGATTTCTGGTCCTATGGCCCCTAGGACAACACCATCACAGGGCAGAGTGAGAGACTGAGAAAGAGGGCTTGTTGTACCTCAGGTACTCTGCCAAACCCCAAAGAAATCTCTGCAGCTCTTAACCTCACCAAGGTGGAGGAGGGGTTTTGAGGGGGGAGGCAAGCTTGGGAAGTATTGGAAGTATTCTCTGGGTTTTTGGGGAGAGGCCATGGGACTTACAGGGTTTTTATTATTCATTTATAAAAAGCTGTTCTGGCTTTTCATTAGAAAATAATCCCAAAGTTCAAATCGAGCACAGTAACAGTTTCATGCACCGCATGGTGCCACCACAGCTCCTTGATGCAGTGAGAAGGATGGCCCTGCTGGAGCTGGTGTAGCTCAGTTCCCTTTTGTTGACATCAATGGGAGGGAGCCAGTTTAAAGAACGGAAAACACGGACTCGCAAAAAAATTTAAACACTGTCCTGCTGGTGTTCTACTTCTGGTCTAGGCTGACCTGGAAACCCTGTGCCTAGAAATGAAAACCTTCATACAGACAACAGAAAGACTTGAGGAACTTGAAACAACAAATATACAATGGATGTGGACGTGATCCTACAGAAGCATATTCCACAACAAATGGGATATGAAGTGGCAGAACAGCCTGCAGCAAGAATAACACAGCTGGACTAACACCCTGTGGAAGACTCTGCTGTGAATTTCCCTTCTTGTGCCTTTCTCTCACCTCTGGTGTTTTCAGATATTAAACATTCAACTTGTCCTGGATATGGAGGAAGAAAACAAATTCACAGTGTAGGCCAGTCTTGGGAGCCCTCCAAATACGCTAGACTTGAGTTCACAGGATTCCTGAGCATTGGCCATGATGGCTGGGGCCGAAGGGAGCTGAAGGCTAAAACATCTCAGGGGTACAGGCCTACCAGGATAACCAAGCCCTGGAGACAGGAAGTTCAATGCGAGGCCTTTCCCTATTTCTAGCTGAATTTCTTCAAAATTCTAGATGAATTTCTTAAAAACATCTCCTGAAATTATTTCCCACCTCTTGCAGTGAAGACCAAACTGCTTTGCTTTGCTCTGGAGCAGGATGGCCAACCAACTATTATTTTACTGATAAGACCACATTTGACTTGATAAATAATAGAGGGCTCTGAAAAATCATTGGTCTCCATGTTGTGACAGGCTCCATCCTTAGCTCAGCAGATTCTGCCTGGCTTTGCTCAGGGCTTAAAAATTCCAACACGGTTTCACTCCGCCTTGCCAGATTTCACCACAGTGATTTTGCTCACTTCCTGGCTCCACCCAGGAGATGGGCATTTCTGAAATCCAAAGTTGCTCATCTCTGAAGTCTCTTTGCTCCTGTTCTTCAATACTTGTTGAATCACAGGGAAACAAAACTAGCCACACTTTGCACAAAGCTACCTTCTGAGCTCAGAGCTGCTTGCCAAGGTGCTTTCTAGCCTGCCTCTGGAGCTATTCCAAAGAAGGTGGAGGAGAAAAGAAGTCAAAGCCCCATAGTGCCAGTTTGAACTGAGGAACTGCTAGATCTAAGCCCCGTCTTAACTATTATATTTATATGCAGAATGTATCCCAGTTTATATTAGTCATGAATATTCAGAAGATGCTTGCCATAGTGGATTGCGTAATGGCACAAAGAGACTAACATGCAATCTGCAATTAGTGAAGATTATTATCTTCACTAGTTAGCTTGCAAAGAGTTGTTTCATCCCTTCTGGTGGAAAATACTGCACGAAGATAAGTTTTGGTCTTCCTTCACACTGCAAGAATGACACCCCACCCTTTCTTGATGGAGCATTCCCTAGCAGATGCATTCTTGCAACGTAATCACATTGATTATAAGTTATAAGTTAATCCATATTGCAAATGAACTAATGAGTGGTTACGGCAGGGAGACAGACGTGTGAGGTGCAAAAAGAAATGCAGCTGCATAACTGCAGGGGCTCATTGCAGCAGTAGCCATTGCCATGATTTCGAAGCCCTTCTGCATCAGACCTCTCTCTTGGCAAGAGTGATCTGCACCTGGGCTCAGGGGAAGAGGAAGAGAAGAGTGGGAGAGAGGGGGGTGGGCAATGGCAGGAAGAGGAGGAGAGATGGACCGCTTTTTCCTCTGCATTTCTTGGGTGACAATAACACACTTTATACAGAAAGGTGGAAGCCCTCTAAAAAGGGGTTTAAGCATGTCAAACTAAGGAAAGGTCAGCATGTCTCCTATTTAATGGAGGGATACTTTATGGAAATAATGTGAATATTAGTTGAAGGACCATTTTCCAAGAGTCCAAGAGTAAGCCACCCAGAGACTTTTTTTTATTAATGGACAGCATAGGAGAAAAATTAAGTGAATAAAAGAATAAAATAAAAGAGTCAGTTCATATCCGTAGAAAGGCATCCACTAGTGATGCCTGTAGTCTTTTGAGGCAACTGTCCCTTCATACTTGGAAGTTATTTCTTGACATGGTTACTGGAAGTTCTGGATTCATTTACCCTCTCCAGACAATGGGATTTCATTAGAAAAGACATTCATATTTCCAAATGCTTGATTAATTTCCCAAGTTTGCCATTCAAAGTTTGATGGTGACATTTTAAATCCAAAACCTATATTTGATTTTGAATGCAAAAGCTTGAACCTGAGAATTTTACATTCCATTCCAGATGTGTTAGCACCTGTTCCTGTTTTTGCAAAAAAATGACCTCTAACAAGGTGTGAAATACTAAATCTGCTGCTTCACTCCTATTAGATAAGATGAAATGCTGCAGTCAAATGCTAACACCATTCAATTTTCAGCAATTATGTATGCTTTACGTGGCATTAAATACTGTTTAAGGACACAATCCTATGGCCACCCAGCACTGTTGGGGGAAGCATAGGATTAGTCGGAGTCCCAGCTCTGAGATTCCGTGACTGCAGAGCTCGGACAGCACAGGCCAAGTCTCCGTACTGCCTCCCTGCAAACAATGTGGAAGCAACCACCTGGCTGGCTCCCCACAGTCACTAAGGTGCCCCAGACTGGAGAAATAGGGGTGTGCTGGGCAGGGGGAGAGGGGAAGAGGCTGGAGAATAGGACTTAAAAGAATTAATCTTTCACATTACTTGTTCCGCTTATTTAACCTATCTCATGTTATCATGGTTCTACTGTTCATGTTAAGTATCTGTTTTATTAACATGGCATTGGTTGGTTAGTAGTGCGGTTGGGTAATTTTGCACTCCCAATTTAATGGTCTTACAGGGATGCCTGTAATGGTAATATGTATGACTCTACTTCAAACAGTGGCACACCATCCCTGTCACCCCGGGGGCCCTCCTGCTCATTCTGCTGAGAAGAGGCCTTGCCTTCTGCCCTAAGTCTTGCTCTGATGGCACTACTGCTCAGAATTCAGTTTGAATCCCAAATTATGTGTTGGAACATGTAGGCAGCTGACTCCTAAATACTGTGGCTCTTACTCATCTCGCTCAGTTGGGGTAATTACTCAGGAGCATCCTCTGCCTTGAGCACCTTGAGGACCATTTCTGGAAGGAACCCTTCAAAGTCCTCTCAGCTGATGATGCTGAGTAAGCAACTTCATGGGCAATGTTACAGGCGCAGCCTCCAAAAATCTTAAAAAATCTTAAAATCATAGTGGAGTTGGAAGGGGCCAGTAATGCCATCGGTTCAGCCCCCTGCTCAGCACAGGACTCCAAATTAAAACATCCTTAACAGAGGGCAGTACTACTGCACCTTGGATGCCTCCAGTGTGGGAGAGCCCACGACCTCCCTAGGTAATTGGTTCCATTGTCATACTGCTTTTTTCCTGGTGTCCAGCCAGAATCTGGCTTCCTGAAACCAGAGCCCATTATTCCATGTCCTGTACTCTGGGATGATTGAGAAGAGAGCTCAGCCATCCTCTATGTGACAACCTTTCAAGTACTCGAAGGCTGCGATCATATCTTACCCAAGCCTTTCTGTTCATCAAAGCTTGCAGCTTCAGTGTTTGTACTTTCTTTCTCAGTGTGTGTGCTTTTTAAAAGTTACTGTCTTCAGAGAACTTGTTCTACTTCGTTTTCCATGTTGAGAAAGTTGGTGCTCTGCAAAGAGCTTGAAAGCTTGTTCTAGGGTGCAGCAAGACCTTTTCCCACAGAGCAATGAGCCTACCCCCTCTCCCCAGGTTCATTGTCCTGCACAAACTAATGGGGCAACCTAGAACCCTAACCCTCTTGACATTGAAAGGGGAAAGGGAAAGAAAGCCATTTGGGGGCAATTATCACCTCAGGGAGGTCTGTCCGCCCTTACTTGATCAAGATTTACCAAATGAACTTCAGAGAAATGCGAAAGATGCCTAGAACACAGTTTTAAAGATACCTGGAAACAAAAAGTGGCTCTCCTCCCATTTGTATCCTTGCAATCTGTGAGCACACAAATAGCAAAACAGGTTCAAAGTTTCGCACATTTCTTGTCAAGCAACAACTGCAAAGCACCTAAAGTGATAGGATGCAAGGCCCAAGAAATGCACAGTTGGTTGTACTGAGTTACATTCTGGAAAGATGAGCCAAGCATTCATCTTTTAGCCAGGACTGGCTCGGTCTTTTGGAAGTGAGACACCAACATGCTGCTGTAGGCCAGAATTTGCTGAATGTTGTGGGAAAGCCCTTGCTCCAATTGCTGCCAGTCCTGTGCTGCACGCAGCCCTTGATGTTGCTATGCACTGTGCTAATAAGCTTTGTCAGCTTTTAATTCTCTAATGAGCATCAGATGTTGCAATTGCCCAGATCCTATCAGAGGTTTCCATTCATTTTCCGGGTCACTCACTAATATACAGGCTGGTACAAGATTGCTGGAATGCTTCCTGGAAAAATTAGTCTCACCCACCCCTGGATGCCACAAATTCACCCACTTAGGATGCAGCAAATTCACTCATAGGGCAAACAAAAAGAATAGTTTAATTTTTGCTGCCATATTTCAAGTTGCATATAATTAATTACACTATTGTTTAATATCAACTAACTTGTCAGTGTATAGAATAACTTTCTGGAAAGACCAGGAGGAAAACTGCACTACGGCCCTTTCTGTTGATTGCAGAAGGCATGCCAGCAGTACCGGGGCACATGCTGCTGGACTGCCCTGAAAATGTGATCTTGCATCAAACAAATGCAATTGCGGGGGAAGGGGGAAGAGTTTGGAAGGTAATGAGTGCAGGAAAGTGGCCCTTGAAAAAAGACACCCGCCCTTATGAAGGCGTGAAGGAGTGGAGATTCTTAACAAAGCGAGAAAAGATTGGCCATGCGTCTGTCCCATCACAAAAAAATCAAAGAGAGAAAGAAAGAGAGAAGAGGATGGAGAAAGCAGAAGGGATAGGTGAGTCAGCAAGATCCTTCACCCCATTGCTTTCCACCCAAAAGCAGTTACTAAAAGCAACCGCAGCCCCTCTTCATGCGGACTTTCTACTGAGGATAATGGGATTTTCTTCCAAGCAGACATGTAATTGTTCCTTACAGGAGAGATGAAGGGAAGGAAGGAGGAGGCAGCACTGCATTTAGTATAAGTTCAACCTTCTGCCTGGGTCAAAATAGCCCCAAGAGATGCCTGAATGAAAATGAATGTGTGCGCTGGAAGGAAGCACCGTGAAGCAATCTGCATATAGAGGCGGCATAGAAAAGGCACCTCAAGCTGGAACAGAGGCTGGAGGTTTACAAATGCAATGGAAGCATTAGAGTTCACACCAGTGGCCAAGGACCTCTTTCTGTCATTGCTGACTAGTCACCAGCATCATGGGGACTGCCAGGCACACAGAGGGGATATAGTTCAGTGGCAGAGCACATGCTTTGCATGTAGAAGGTCCCTGGTTCAATTCCCAGCATATCCAGGAAGGCTAGGAAAGACTCCTGCTGGAAACTCTAGAGAGCTGCCGCCAATCAGTGTTGGCAATACTAGGCAAGACGGGCAAGAGTCTGACTTATTCCAAGTTGTGTGCCTATGTCCAGAGCTATTGAAATGTGCATGAAAGAAAAAGGATAGCAGATGCTTTGGATGATGCCATGTTTATTCACATATTTTGGTCATTTAGCAAGCGGTCAAACATGTGGCTGAGCAAATTAGTCAGTCTCACTTTTCCACTCATAAATCCATTCATCCCTTTTCTTTTCTCTCTCTCTCTCTCTTTTAAAAATCCACAAATACTGCATTAACTATGCATTCAAATGTTTTAATATTTTGATAGGATTTTAATCATTTCCATGCTAAAGAACAAAGATGAATGCCTAGAACTGGATAACCTGCCAGTTTCTCTTCTTGTCTCCTCCCAGTTCAAAGGGCTTGCTGCTCTTAAGGGCCAACATCCTCTTCAATCTGGAATTGAGCCTCACGAACTCCAGACTCAGCACAATCTTCTTTGTGGTCTTTTGTGTGCCTTTTTGCAAAAGATAGGCTTTGTCTGATTGCCACAGCCTCCCTTTGTGATTATATTGCTGTTTCCTTGGGCACACAGAGAGTCTTATTAGTGAAGCTGCTGTTTGCCATTTTTCTTGTAGTAAGTCCTGCGAGTTCTGGGGTTGTTCACCATCTTGTCAATATCAGCAACACCTAGCGCAACTATGTATTCAAATATTTCAAAAGGAGCTTTTCTCTCAAAATGCACATATTAAAACATAATTTAGATACTTTAAAAAATTGGAGCAAAAACTAGTTAGAACATTCATCAAGTCCATCAAGTCATTCATCAACGACTCCAGGTGCAATCAGGGTATGTCTGAATCTGCAAGGATGGAATTCCTCAGGCATCCCTGCAGCCTCAAGCTCTCGGGCAGTACTGGGGGCATGTGCACGGGTGGACAACCTGCAAGACTTTGGCACAAGGGACAGCAGAAAGAGCAGCTGAGGAAGTTCACTCTAACACAGCCTGCCCTGTCTTCCCCAAGGACATCTTAAACTGCAGTTCCCACCAGCCTTGGCCCGAAGAGTTGGTGAGCCCTGCATTCCAGGAGCATTGGTTTGCACTGTGTGTTGCAGCCCTTTGGCTTCCTTTGGGTCTCCGCTGTGCAAAAGCGTATTGCTTAAGTGGCTTGAGACAAGCCTGGCTGGATCAGACTAACGGTTAATCAGCTCCAAGCTTCTTTTCCCAAAGTGGCCGATGGCATGCCTGTGAAAAGACCCCCAAGCAGGGCAGGAAGGCACAGGCATCACCCTGCCCCTTGCACCAGCAACTGGTGTCCAAATGCTATCCCAGATCTTGGAGTTTGGTAGTATATTGCAATCCTGATTAGAGAATTTGATAGACTTATCCTCAAGGAGTTTGTCTAATCTGCTTTTAGACAGATTAGAGGACAGCCATCACTCTGTCTTGACGTGGTGAATTCCATATTTAGTGTGTGAAGAAGTACGTCCTTTTATTTGACCTGAATCTCCCAACATTCAGCTTCATGGGATGACCCTGGGTCCTACTATTACAAGAGAGGGAGAAAAACTTCAGCCTGATCATATTTACATGTCCAGTTTTGCACCTTCCTTGGCTTTACAACATCGTTTTGAGATGAGGTGCCCACCATACCAAGCGCTATCATGACAGATTTTATCCTTCCTTCAACCCCAAGAAAACAAAGGCAGCCCTAGTCCACCCAGTGAGCTTCGTACTTTGTAAGGGCTTGACCTGGGTTCTCCACACGCCTGGTTTGCTGCCAGTGGGGGACTTCATCCAAGTATTTGCATTAAACTTTATTTTTTGGAAAAAACGGGAGAACTTCGCAGGTGTTGCCCTGGAAACCTCAGTGGGACAATGCCTTCAGGAATACAATGTATTTAAAGAGCTCTGCAGAATTAAGAAAGGGGGGAAGCTGACTTAAAGTTGAGCAGTTTTTTGAACTGATCAGCAGGATGCTCTGCAAAGTTTGCCCCAAGACTAACTTCAGGGTTTTGATTGCATCAAAAGGAGTGTAATAAGGGAAATGTAAAAAAGGGAAAGAATGGGAAGTCCATAGGAAAGAAAGCTACTGGGGAGAACACACAACCTTGGAAATTGTTTGAGTAAGCATTGTTCGTAATGATGTTAGTGCAATCACTCAGTCTGAATACATTCACCAAACTGCCCTTTCTAAAATCAGCCAAATTTCTCTGGACTGGTTTATTTTATTTTTATTTATTTATTTTATTTATTAAAACATTTTTATGCCGCCCCATTCGCCGAAGACTCGGGGCGGCTTACAACAATAAATTACAATAAATATGAACATTAAAAATCCAAAAAATACAATATAAAATAAGCCGCCCTGGCCAGATAAGATCAAATAATACTAACAGTTAAAATGCTGCTTAAATAAAAAGGTCTTCGCCTGGCGCCGAAAAGCAAATAACGACGGCACCAGGCGGACCTCTCTGGGGAGCGCATTCCATAACTTAGGCGCCACCGCTGAGAAAGCCCTCCTCCGAGTAGCCGCCCTCCTAATTTCTTTCACGGAGGGTTCCCGGAGAAGGGCCTCTCCCGCAGATCTCAAGGGGCGGCTGGGCGTATATGGATGGAAGCACTCCTTCAGGTAACCAGGACCCAAGCCGTTTAGGGCTTTATAGGTCATTACCAACACCTTGAATTGGGCCCGGACTTCAATAGGAAGCCAGGCTGCTGACGGGGACTGGGCGTTATGGTCACATGACTCCAGTTCTCCGTCAGCAGCCTGGCAGCTCTATTTTGAACCAAATGAAGTGTCCGGACCGTCTTCAAAGGTAGCCCCACGTAGAACGAGTTACAGAAGTCAAGGCGGGAAGTCACCAGCGCGTGTGTCACTGTTGCCAGGCAGTCGTACTCCAGGTAGGGGCGCAGCTGATGAATCAGCCGAAGCTGGAGGAAAGCGCTCCTCGCCGCTGCTGTTACC
>NW_025336088.1:5107075-5147475 GCF_004798865.1 Varanus komodoensis | reverse complement strand
AAGTGGTGGGACGTACTTGTCCAAGCACCTTGTCCACATCATCGGGCCGCAATAACTGAAATTCATCCAATAATTCTGGACCAGACGGCAGCATTGGCGTCTCCCCAGAAACCTCTGAATCAATAGTGGAATCCAGCTCGTGACAAATGTGTTTATGTGTTGTGATGTCCATGCCAAGCCCAGTTTTCATCACTCTGCACTGCCTTGATGACAGGATGGGGGGAAAACATGCCACTTTCCAGGAATTGTTGGATGGCAATTCCCATCATCCCCAGTCACTGGTCAGACAGACTGGGGCTGAGGGGAGTTACAGATAAATACTGGCTGGACGATCACAAATTGCCTCCCCTTGTGTGAGAAGAATTAAGAAGGAGGGCCATTTTTAAAAATGCATTTATAAGACTGACTCTTTAATCTGAGAACTAGTTGACCGAAGAGTAAAAGCAATTGCACTTGGCAATATCACCACATCTTTAGACTGTAGGATGGGGACCAGTGGCCAGAAGATCATCAACGAGCTGAAAGTATTTTCTCATTATGAAATGATTAAGCGGAGCAAGTAGCAAGCTAATCATGATGAAGAGGGAACATCTTCAAAGTGCAGTTGCATCAGCCTGAGCCAAGGAGATGCTTACAAAATCGCATGTCTTTGCAACGGGGCGCCTCCCAAGATCGGACCAAAGAAGGCTGAAGCAGAAAATGCTGCATGGCTGATCAAATCAATTCACTGAAGGAAAAGCAGGGAAAGGGAACTTAGAAAACATAACCCTGGTTCTTGTTAAAACTGGCAGCTTAAGTAACTACCTTGTTTATATCCATGCAGATTAAGTTTGCAGATCATGAACTGGTGGTTTAGATATACACATGGCTGAGGAAGCTTTTACTAAATGGGGTGTCTCTTACTAAGGAAAGATGAGGAAACTGGGTGTGATCCCCATGGGTGTCACAAAGGGCGAAAATATTTCTTTATCACATGCTTCAATCTTACAAACCTGGGCACAGCCCTTTGAACAAAAGATGCAAAGCAGTGCTACTCTCTTTCTCCCTCAGCTAAGTGAGTAACACCTCAAAAAATGGATACAGCTGCACAAGTCTCAAGTTGCTTTATTCAGAGTTGCATCAGTCTTTCCAAAACGTCTTGTAGGGCACTATTTTTGAAAGGCACAAATCTGAGAGGTAAATTTTCAGATATTGGCCGAGTGATTTAGCAGGTTGGTCTGAATCAGCTATAGCAAGCATATATGTACCAAGAAGGCTGGAATAAATTAAATTTTAAATAGGATATTTTCTAAGATAATCATAAGAAGCATTGTAGTTCTGAGATATACAAAATCAGGCAAGGAATCAACATTTTCTAGTGGGCTTTGGCAAGCCTATTTTCAATACTGGTTGTGTGTTGTTTTAAGGTAACTTAATGCCAACAAAAAAACCTAGATGAAGGTAAAAGTGTTCCAAGGGATTAGAAAATGTGTGTATGTGGTATTGTGTATGCAGGGCAAATGCACACAGATAAGAGTCAAAACGTTTTAACAATTATATATCTCCCCTTTAAAGATATTGAGATTTGTAGCAGCCCGATTCAAGGTTTCCTTACCAAAACTGAAATTGATCTCATCACCCATCCATCAAATTACCCATCTCAGCAGCACCCTGTGTTACAGGCCCCTATCTTAAGTCAACAGGTGAATGTCTTGGTATGCCTTGCTCTACAAGGAAATGATTAGGATCACACAATAATATTCCCATCCCCTCTGCCAGGACTGGCTACATCAAAAGTGCATATTTGAAGAACTCTTAGAGTCTGGCTGTGTAGAGGTCCTTGTCCTGCCTATTCAGCTGCACAGTTTTAAGTGCAACTCTGAGTAGATTTCATTTACCTTGTGCTACATCCACACTTAGTCATACTTATAATAAGTCTGTCAATATGGTGGTGGGACTTAATTTAGTCATGATTAAGTCCCATTGATTTTGGTGGACCAACATGAATAATTCTGGGTCAAACGCCATATATATATAATCCACACATTGCAGAAATGCTGTTCAGGTATCCAGTGAACACATAGAAGGAGCTGCTGAAGGTCACAGCACCCTGACCTCTGTGTGCTCAAGCATCCCATCGGTGTGGAGAATGTGGAGAGAGCCAGTGTGGTGTAGTGGTTAAGGGCATGGGATTTGGACTCAGGGGACCTGGGTGGCCATGCAGCCAACTGGGTGACTTTGGGCCAGACACAGACCGCCAGCCCACCCTACCTCGCAGGGTTGTTGCTGTGGGGATAAGAGTGAAAGCAGGTGGAAGAGAACGATGTAAGCCGCTTTGAGCTCATAAGAAAAAAAGTGGGATATAAATGTAATAAATAAACAAATAAATAAAGTGCATGTACACTCAAACTTGTGTAAAGACTTCCAGGGGAGCAGGCATACTAGTCCGTTACATCAAAAAGCAGCGTTGGTTAAAAAACGACTTGCTGCAACAGGACCTGATGTCATCTTTTAGGTGCTGCAACACATACATATGACATGGGGGAGCCCCCTTCCTGGGGAGGGTAGAGCTGCAGAGCATTGCTCCCCCCTAGAAGGCAGCCTGATCAAGCACATGCTTGTTCCTCACTCTGCCTTCACCTCTCGTCCTGTGATGTCTTTGTTGTTAGCTGACCCTTGCCTGTTCTGTTTTGCCTTCGTGTCTGACCCTGCACTGTATCACCGAGTTCTCCATCCGCCTCCACCACCTTTGGCCCTGGTGTTCCAGCTGAGGAACATCATCCAGAGCTGACAGGCATGGATTTCAGGGAAATCTGGAGGGGACAGATTGGAACCAAAGCTTGGCCCAAGTGAGGCTGAACTCCCCAACCAAAATGCTGAAAAGGCCATTCAAAACTCTTAATTGTTCTGGAGGAATGCAGGTCTCAGATCATGTAGACAGACATGGAGGTAGGCACAGAGCTTCCATATGCTTAGGATCCTCACTTTCTTCTACATTGCAGGCAGGGCTGGCTCATGTTGTCCTAACGCTTTCCCCTCTATGTGTCTGTCATGTACCCAGAAGAATGCCTGAATCGGATGGTTTACTCTATGGTTCTCCTGGATAAATTCACAGATGTGACCTTTTGTGATATATGCTCTACTATAAGCCTTCCAGCACAGCATTTATTATGTCATGAAAAATAAACAATGCACTTGTTTTTTGCTCCATAATAACTACCTTCTAATTTCATATCTCTCCCCAGCCACCGAAATAGAACCAGCAAACCACAGGGCAACTTCCTTAATTAAAAAGAAGTCCTCTCAAGTTCAGCTGTTTTATGTTGAGTCACTCCTGAGTGGAAAATGCCCACTAGCTTCTCTTGTTTGATTCACATCATGATAGGTATTTCTCCCTATCAGCTGGTTTGTAAGGTCTGGAAGTGAGTTGTGTGTGTGTAGCATTCACTTAGAAACATAGAAACAGAGCGAGTCAGAAGGGGTTTCCCGGGCCATCTAGTCCGACCCCCAGCACCAGCCGGCTCCACTCACGACATGCCCACCATGTGGACGTCCAGCCTATCCTTGAACACCCTCACTGATGGGGCCTCAGCGACCTCCCGTGGAAGCCCATTCGACACCCTCGGGGTCCTGACTGTCAGGAAGTGCTTCCTGGCATCCAAATGGAACCTTGGCTCCCTGAGCTTTGCTCCGTTGGAGCGCGTCCTGCCTTCCTCTGCAGGGGAGAACAGTCTCTACCCATCTCCATGTGACATCCCCTCACATACCTGTATGTCGCCAACATATCCCCTCTGAGTCTCCTCCAGGCTGAAGAGACCCAGTTCCCTCAGTCTCGCCTCATACAGCATCCCCTGCAAACCGGCCACCAACCTTGTGGCCCTGCGCTGCACTGACTCTAACCTGACTATATCCTTTCTGTAATGAGGGGCCCAAAACTGAGCACAATACTCCAGTGGCGGGTGCACCAGAGTCATATAGAGTGGTAGTAATACCTCTCTCGATCTAGAAGCCACACTTCCGGCTATGCAACTTAAGACCACTCATGCGATAGTTCTACAGTGGTTCAATACAGGTAAGATGAGAAGCTTGAGCGAAGCAGGGCACAGTAAGGCAGGTGCATGATTTCCTAGCTTGGCACTTTCTTCAAAATAATCTCTTGCCATTTTAGCGGGATGGAAAAGACTTCATTATTCCACTGTGGGTCTTCATTGTCAACTGACCAACTTGCTTTATGACCCTCCCACGGGGCTGCTTTGTCTGCTTTTTTAATGATCGAAGCTGTAATTCTCGGTTTATCTACCTGGAAGTCAACTCACTGAACTTAACAGGCTTACTTCTGAGCAGACCTATAAAGCACCGTGCACTAAATCAAAAGATTGTTTTTGTTTTTATCTCATCATTTTTCTTCCATTCATTGGAGTGCTTTAATGGAGTGAAAGGATGGTTACCGTTTCCCATCAATGAGGAAAACGAAGGGGCAGCTATTCCAAGGTGGCACCTCAAAGGTCTCACTTCAGCAGAGCATGGCCATGTGTCCTGCATTACAGAGGGCAGTCCTCTGTTTGAAGGAATCAGTTATGAAATAAAGTCACTTTGAAAGGCTGTCCAGTCCAAGTCTGGTCCAAAGAACCCCAAGAAGAAAGCACCCGGACATATTCTGCAGTCTTCTCCACTACTTTAGATTCCTATTTAAAGCATAATATTGATTTCAAAATATGCATAAAATTAGCATATGCAAAGCTGTGCTGACTTCTGTCTGGAAACAGTAGCTTGGAGCAGTGACTATTCTAACTGGCTGCTGGGTTTCTTTGTTTATTTATGACATTGCTATGCCACCCAATAGACCAGGGATCTCAAACTCAAGGCCCGCGGGCCAATTGCGGCCCGTGGGATGATATTTTGTGGCCCCCACTTGATATCAAAGTTTAATGATAGTGCAGCCCACACGTTTTTCTCACACGCACCTGTGTGAGTCGTTACCCAAATGGAGCTAATTGACCTGCAGTGCAATTCTGAACTCAAAGCCAAGTTCAGGGAGGTGAGTGGAAAAGCAGACAAGCTTGGACAATTTTTGAGAGAATTGCCCCTTATCTTCCCTGAGCTTTCCAGGATGTTCAAGCGGACCATGTGCCTTTTTGGGAGCACCTATCTGTGTGAAAAGCTCTTCTCCACCATGAACTTTAATAAGTCAAAGTTCAGGTCCAAACTTACTGATGAGCATCTTCAAGCCATACTGAGGGTCTCAGTTGCTTCCTCCCTCAAGCCAAATGTGGCTCAGCTGTGTAAGAGGAAGCGCTGTCAGGTCTCTGGCAGCAAGGAGTAGGAGGAAGTAAGAGAAGCCAATGTTCTAAATAACCGTTCATGTTCTGAATTATTATTAGTAAAGATTGAGAAGATTGGATCAGTTGTACTTTTTTTGGAATACTTGAAATCCTTTTTTTGTGGAATACTTGATGCGGCCCAGCCTCACCCAGACTCTACTTCCAGCAGCCCCCAGGTAAGTTGAGTTTGAGACCCCTGCAATAGACAAAGGTCTCTAGGCAATACTCTACGGTTAAAATGCTAAAATACAACATAATATGCATTATGAAAGTTTAGGAGCTTAAAACTGCAGTACCCAAAGTGAAACCTAGCAGTAAAATCCAAAGAAAAACTTAGGAGTAGTTGAAAGATTTCAAATACAGTAACAAGTTCAAATGACAGAAACTGAAAGACTAAGATGCCTAGGAAAATAAAATCTGGTGCTGCAAAGACAACAATATAGACAACAGGTATGTCTGTCTGTGAACATTTTCCTAAAATTTAAGCTGCAAATTTGTTCCCAATAAAATTCTGCCTAATTGCACACCAAACACACAAACACAGTGCCCCAGGAGGGGTGTATGAAGAAAACTTATTTCCCCCCTCCTCATGCATTTTAAGATTCCCTGGATTTTCCATTTGGCATGTGGAGTCCTCCACTGAGCAGAAGAATATGCTGGATGGGCTTGCGGACTCCATGCAACTCCACAATTCTATGAGTCCATGATAAGTTTATTGGGTTCTCTGTTGTGTGTCACGGCTGGTAAGCTGAAGACAACTTTCTCCTTTTCATTTAATTATGCTGATTCTGAGATTGTGTGCTTTTCCTTGCTGCTGAAGCTGTCTGAAGACGGTTTGATGCATTAGAAGTGGAGCAGATGGCTGCTTGAGAACTCAGTGTGAAGCAAAATGGGGAGAAACCAGTGGAGAGGTAGCTACATCACCCTCACAAGCTCACAGAAATCTATGCCATCCTAGCCAAAACGTTCTGAGAGAGGAAGAGAGTGAGAGAATGAGTGACACAATTCCAGGTTTGCCTAAGATTACCTTCGACCGTTCCCAAAGAAGCTCCTCCATCTAGCAGACAATATTTGGCATAAACAAGAGGATTGGCACATGCCCTGGGAGGAGCAAGGAACACCCTTTATGGCAACACCCTCCATGGGAGATATAACTAAGGATCAGCGGGGAGAGAGTGTGTGCAGTCAGAATCCCAATACCAGACTGTGCAGCTGAGCTGGGGCTTTCACTGGGCTTGGTTTCTCAACTTCTGTCATCATGAGCTGTGGTGTGAAAGGAGGCAGCACTAGCATCGGTGGTGGGGGAAGCATCTGTATTGGAGGCGGTGGCGGAGGCTTCAGTGGTGGAAGCGGCAAAGGCATCAAAATTACAAGCTCGGGATCCTCGAGGGGCTTTTCTAGAAGAAGTTACGGTGGAGGACATAGGAGCATAGGAGGTGGTTTCAGCAGTGGTAGCTGTGGAAGAATAAGCAGAGGGAGTGTATGCTATGGAGGCAGCAGCTATGGTGGTGGGAGCTACAGTGGTGGAAGGTATGGAGGAGGAGGCTACTGTGGTGGCGGCTATGGAGAGGGGGGCTACTACCCATTCAGCAGTGGCAGCTTTGGCTTTGGAGGTGGCGAAGGTGGCCTCCTCTCCACCAATGAGAAGATAACCATGCAGACCCTGAATGAACGCCTGGCTCAGTACCTGGAAAGGGTGCGATACCTAGAAGACGAAAATGCTCAGCTTGAAATCTCGATCAGAGACTGGTACCAGAAGCATGGTGGGATTACGGCACCAAGGGATTACAACCCCTATTACCAGCAAATTGACCAGCTCTACAATGAGGTATGTCATCCTGTTTTAGTGACTGCGAAGTCTTGGATTTGTGCACCTCGTTCTGTTATTAGGCTGAGAAATATTGGACAGGAGTGAATTGATCAGTATTTAACAGGCTGCAATTGACATCTCAGTGTTAATGTCTGGGATGAGGCACAGGCATTCCAAAAGCTGTCCCCGCAGCTTTTCAGTAAAGCAACAAACAAGCAGGGAGAAAGTAGCCTTCCCCAATCTAGTACCCCCAGACGTGTTAGACTCTGTCTCCCAGTATGCTGGCAGTTATGACTGAACACATTTATTTCTTAGATTTAGATCTCACCTTTTCTCCTTCCAAGGAACTTAAGGCAGCTTACATAGTTCTCCTGCTGCTCTCCAACTTATCCCCACAACAACAACCCTGTGAGGTAGGTTGGGCTGAGAGCTGTGGCTGGCCCAAAGTCACCCACTTGGCTCCATGGCTGAGCGGGGACTAGAACTGGGATCGCCCGAGTCCCAGTCCTGCACTCTTAACTCCCACACCACAGTGGCACTCCATAGGCCAGTGTGTCCCCTTTCCCACAACCCCTTCTCTTGCCCCCAGCCACTGATCATTTGGTGGTTTCCCAGCTTTGCGCAGTCCCATCCCCCCATTCAGAAAGGCTGACATGCCTCACCTGTGCCCCAGCTACCCACAGTAAGAGCTTTAAGCTTCAATAGGCTGGCCTTGCTGGTATTTTGGCCCCAGACTGCTTGCCTTCGATTCTGCCTGCCCCGGAGGGTGGCCTCCGAGAGCTTTTTCAACTTGGCCCTTGGACTTGAACACCTCTGTGCAGCTCCTTACATGTGATGCTGCACAGAGCTGAACTTTGGTCCCCATCCAAGATCTGGCTTGGATGTGGCAGTTACCTGTGCATGATGGCAGTGCCAATCACAGGTGTTGCATCCCATGGAGAGAAGGTGAGCATGGCCAGGCAGGACATCAAATGGAGTGCCCTTCAGTGGGTGTCACTGCACAGTTTTAGTGGCCATGACCCCCAGCTGCTGCAGGCAGGTAGATGAAGCAGCCGCGAGTCATCAGGGCTGGACAAAGCTGCTTGCATTGGGAAAAAGAGTACCTTTGCATGATCTCTCTCTTCTTGGAATAGGGCTGTTGCAGCCTGGATTGGATCCAGATTTAGTCATATTTAGAAAAGGCCCATTTGAAATGAATGGGACTTAAGCTGAATCAATGGGGCTGACTCTCAGCCTAACCTATCTCCCAGGGTTGTTGTGTGGATAAGATTGAGCAGTGCAGGAGGATTCCTTAAGCTGCCTTGAAGGAAAAGGGGCAGGATATGAAAATAAATGAGCAAACAAACATTAAGTTAGTCATGATGACTATAAAGCCACTGATTTCAGTGGATCTACTCTAAATACGATTAAAACTAGATTTAGCCCTGTATGCTGTAGGACTGGCTCTGGAAAGGGTTCCAGTATTTCAGCTGATCCAGAATAGGGCAGGTGGCTGGCCTGCTCACTAGTATCAGCCTAGCACTCAAATTTGTGGGAGGATAAAGTTGGAGGGGGCTCATGAAATCCACTAGCTCCACCCAAGCCCTCCCCACTTCTAAGAAAATCATGACTGTTTATACTCAAGCTATCTGGAGTATTCACTCCAATATTGCTCTTGAGAACCAATGCATATTCTGCCCAGCACGTCTATCAGCAACACCAGTGGAAGCAATATCGATAGATCTGCACCCCCCAAAATAATTCTAGTTGGAGTATCCTTTTTTATTGTTAATCAGCTTTCATTTTTAGTTATAGAAGCACAATGTAATTACATTATCAAAACAAAAGGCTGACATAACACAAAAATGAACAAAAAAACCTAATAGAGGGAGGAAAGGAAAGTGGGGGCATAGGTCAGTGTTGACCATGCTGACATGGGGCTGATGGGAACTGTAGTCCAACATACCAGAGGGCACCAGATTGGAGAAGGTGGTTTCTATTATGTTGCCACAATTTCTAAAGACATGGCAGTTATTGAGCATAAATATTTCCATTCATCTATTCTCAGCTTGTTTGCGAAACAGATGACTATAACAAATACCTTCTGAATATTGATAACACCAGGATGACAGCTGAAGATTTTAAGCTGAAGTGAGTATGCCTCATTTTCACCTGCCTTTTTCAGATGTAGTGCCCTTCAGCAATTTTACTTGAGAAATACCTATTTTATATAAATTGCGCTGTTCCTTAATAGACCCAAATGTGGCTGACAAGGACACACATGACAAGTGCAACAAAACGTTGTTCAGAGTTCTAGCCTGCTAGTCAGCAAGCCCAGCCTTCTTCTAGACTACTCCCATCCCATCCCATCCCATCCCATCCCATCCCATCCCCTTGCTTTCTGTTCCCACTCCTCCAGCAGTTGGCAAGCATTCTATGGCCACAGAGCAAGCTCCATCCTTTCCAAATGTCCATTTGAACAAAGCAAAGGCATCATATACCAGAAATTAAAACGAATCCCTTACAATGGGTGTGTATGAAGTGTATGTGCATAAATATAAGTATGTAATAATAGTGCAATCAAGAGAAACAGTTGTGCAAACACTTCAGAAAAGGCAGCCCAAATGTGCAAGCATAGTCTTGATTGGGTTGTTGGTTTGTTTTGGTTTGGTTTTTGAGGGAGGGTTTATTTTGCAAGACTTGTCAGTGACAGTCCTTCTCTCTCCCCGTTTCCTCTGGATTAGGTATCAAACTGAATGTGGTCTCCGCCAGAATGTGGAGGCCGATATCAATGGCCTGAGACCCCTCTTGGATCAGCTGACCCTTGCAAGGTCTGATTTGGAGATGCAGTACGAGTCTCTGAAGGAGGAGCTGATCTGTCTCAAGAAGAACCATGAGGAGGTAGGAGCACAACCTCACCATGGACAAAAATGAACCTCTGGTGGGACTGTTGGTTGCCAACCATTTTGCTTACGTTGGGTAGAAAATCCAAAATATGTATGACATGTTACACCAGATATGCCCCCCCCCGCCCATTTTAATTAAACACAATTAAGTAGGGGATTTTCTTCTTTTTGGTAAAGGGCCGCATTGCCTATCAATACATACAACACTCCACTAAACTGTATTAAGGGAGTGAATGGCTTCCAAGCCCTAAAGGACAATAAAGTCATAGAGATGGAAGGTCCTTGGAAGTCAGCTAGTCTAGTTCTCTGATTGTATGCAGGATACACCTGCAGCATCCTTGCCCAGCTTTTGTTCAAATACCTCAAGTGAAGGTGAGCCCATCCCAAGGCAGTCTGTGCTGCTCTCATGGTTAGGAATTTTCTCCCAATGTTTAGCTGGAATGTGCTTCCTTGCCATTTCCACCCACTGGCTCTACTCCTGCTCGCTGGAGTAAGACAGGACAAGTCTGCTCCATCTTCCTCATGACTGACCTTATTCAAAGGCAGCTATTGTGTCTACCCTTTATTGTTTCTTCTCTGGGCTAAATATACCCAGATCTTTCCACTGTTCCTCACAGAACTTGGTTCACAGACCCCTCACCATCTTTGCCAGCCTCCTCTGCATGGATTCCACTTTCTTTTCTTCTGGAAAGGCATAGGAAGCCAAAGGTCCTGATTAGGCTTGTATTCCTACAACTTCAGGGCCCACTCCATACATTCATTCTTCAGGTGCAGAGATTATTCTCTTTTATGAAAAGAAAAAGGGGGCGGGGAGGGAATTCACTTTACCTGGAAGCCTTTATAAGGGCCAGGGAGAATCAGCTGACCCCCTGTGACTCATAGGTGTTCAGAGCATGCCTTGCTGAGATCCGGGTGGCCTTCCTTTCTTTGGTCAGAGCTGAGTGCTAGTACCCTGCTTGGTGTCCCACAGGTGCTCCAAGAGCACCGTGGACTCAAACTCTGACACCCAGGATCAGAAGGGGTGGTTTTGCTTCCTCTGAAGCAGGGCTGTGCTTTCTCCATCCCTCCTCTTTCTGATGTTTCCTAGACACACTAGCAATGCATTTTTAAGAACCATGTCTGTTGCACAGATTTTGTTTTATGACCTCGTTCCCTTCTCCATCTTTGCAGACCATGAGAGGACTGATCAGTCAGACTGGCCACGGCGACGTCAGTGTTGAGGTGAATGCTACTCCTGGTGTCAATCTGAAGCAACGTCTTGATGAGCTCAGGGCTGAATATGAACAACTCATCGAACGAAACCGCAGAGAGGTGGAAACCTGGTATGAAAGCAAGGCAAGTGAAGCATATTAATGCCCTCTCTTTGTCTTACCACCAGGCTGCTGCTTTTAGATTGGGATCTTCTGAGGATCCTCGGATGAGCTCAAAAGACTGATGCTGGCATCAGAATTGCATTTAGTACATTGTTCCAAGTGTTGACTGCAAAGCAGGTCTGGAAAGCATGAAGTGTCCAACAAAAGCAAATTGAACAGAGTAGGACACATGTCAGAGAAGATGGGAGATTAAAAGAATTATTTATGTTAATTATACCCATGGACTTTTTTAAAATCACAATTAAAAGAGAAAAAGGACAGGTTTATGAAAGAGCACATTGAAAATTTACATGGCTGATCAATCCATTCCTAACAAACTTTTAAATAGGATTTAACTATATTCTGAATAAAGAAATATAAGGTGGAAAGCTTAGCTATCGCAATATGATGTATACTTGTTTAGTCCTCAGTGTGTCTTTTATCTTTATGTTCACAAGTTCAACAGATCTACTCTGAAAGTAAATGGCCACGTATATCACAAAACCCTCTTTTGTGTCATTCTTTGTTTATTTAGATGGAGGAGGTCCGCCGAGAGGTCAATACAAGTGGTCAAGAGATAACGTCTGTCAACCACCAAGTGACAGAACTGAGACGTGAATATCAGAACCTGGAGATAGAGCTACAATCCCAGCTCAGCATGGTATGTGGCTGCCGGCACAAAGGACACGTGCAACGTGCAGGAAACCCACCACACCTGATCTTTCATTTGCTTAAAAATGTTGCTTTAAAACAGCTCAGCTTTCCGCATGACATCAAGGCACAGTTTTGTCTCTTTTCTCCCCACCGCCCTTTTTAATTTTTTTACTAGAAAAAAATACATAAGTACATACAATGCAATACAAATACATATCATTCAAGATAAATCAATAATATTAACATCTAGAGCCCAACTGATAACTAAAAATAACAATTAACACTGTGCACCCACTCCCCAGGAGACCAATTGTTACCTCCATTTTATTTCATATATTATAACAATTAACAGTATATAATATTTTATTTATTTTTCGATTTATATCCTGCCTTTTTCCTACAAGGGGCTCAAGGCAGCTTACATTATTCTCCTCCTCCATCTTATCCCCACAACAACAACCCTGTGAGGTAGGTTGGACTGAGAGTCTGTGACTGGCCCAAAGTCACTCAGTTGGCTCCATGGCTGAGCGGGGACTAGAACCCAGGTCGTCTGAGTCCCAGTCCCATGCTCTTAACCACGACACCACACTGGCTCTCCTAATATATTTCAGTAATACCCATACCCCCAGTTTTGCCTCTTTTCTGATGGCTGTATGCCACGTGTTTCCTTTCTAATATCAGATCCAGTCTCTGCAAAGCAATCTGGAAGACACAGAACGTCGGTACAACATGCAGCTCCAACAGATTCAGTGCCTGATCAATCCAGTAGAAGCAGAGCTGGCCAGCATCCGCTGTGAGATTGAGAACCAGAATCAGGAGTACCAGCTGCTCCTCGGCATCAAAACCCGCCTGGAACAGGAGATTTGCCAGTATCGCCGACTGCTGGAGGAAGGACAGCAAGAAATGTAGGTTGGCAACGGGAGCACTAGAAAGTACAGACTCTTGACTGTAAATAGCATCATCCAAATCATCGTTGTCACCCTGGGAGCTGAAGATTTTCTCTATAAATCCTGTTGCCATTCACTGGCCTGTGAGAGGTTCTACAGAAAGCTTGTGTCTGTGTTTTCACATACTTAGTGATCAGGGCACAGCGCCCCATGTAGGAGGAAAGGGAGCGAGAGGGGTGAGAAATGAAAATACAAACTGCCTTGTACTATATCATGACCAGGATCCATCTAGGCAGATACTGTCAGCTCCCTGAGGCCTCAGGCTCAGACTGAGTGGTGCTAATGCACATGATGGGGGGAACAGGGCTGCTTGGTGCCCAGGCCACCAGGCGGACTATCGGGCTGCTCTTTTGTGTGAAGGGTTTTGCTCTGTCATTTATGATTGTATTTGTGTTTGCCAGTGGTTCAGCAGGATACGGAATAGGATACAGTGGCGGCAGAAGAGGTAGCATTGGAAGAATCAGTACTGGAGGAGGAATCATTGGCGGCGGAGTCGGCATAGGGTCCATTGGCGGAGGCGGCTCATGTACCGACATTGGTGGTGGAGGCAGTCAAGTCTGTGGGGGAGGCATCAGCACTTCTTCGCCATGCTACCCTCAGCCTGTGCAACCTTGCAAACCAGGTGAGAGTAAAGAGGAATACAAGGGCGGTTTTGCTTCTGTGAATCTTCTGTTGCCTTTGCCTTTCTCAAGCAGTGGGGATGTTCCTCCATAAAGCCTGGTTGCAGGAATTGTTTTAGCTCTGTGGAAGGGCCAGACCCACTATTAGAGTGAGGCCATTGCCTCGGGCAGCAGATGCTGGGAGGTGGCTTTTTGGAGAAGAGAGCTCTGGGCCAGCCGGCCTGCCCTGCTCCCACTGAACTGGCCTGCTGTGGTGGAGAATGCCAGTGTTGCAGAAAGACTCGACTGCCAGGGCAGTCAGCCTTTGCCTATGGAATGGGAAGGGACACTATCTTGTCCAAGCACCCTCCATCTTCAGCATTCCCTATATCTGATAAGTTAGAACAGAAAATCACTCCATCCAGAAGATACAGGTGGTAAAACATTCTGCATCATGGTCTGAGTGATATTTTTCATTCCATTAGGATCAAGAGCCAGGCTCTTTAGCAGAACTGCGCTAAACTTGTTATTTCCAGTGCTTTAGGAAGCAAGTTTGATAAGTTGCTAGCAAATGCCCTTTGTGCTTCTATTCTTGTAACTCATGCATTCCTGTACATCTTCCCCCACCCTGTTCTTTTCTTCTCTTTCAACAGGTTTTGGCAGGAAATCCTGCGACTAACCCAATTCCATACGATGCCGCTCCAGCCTCAGCCCCTTCAGGTTGCTGCAATGATACAGGAAGAGAGTGCCTGCAGAAATTCTCTTCATGGACCCATGAGACGGAGAGGATTGCTTCCTCTCATGGTCTAGGGCTGCTCTTGACACCTCTCTGTATGTGTCTATTGCAAACAGATCGCCCTCTTGTTTCTTGTTCCTTCCGTTCTTTAAAGCTCCTTCTCGCAGGACGTGCTCTTTCTTTAGTTTATTAGCGGCTGGCTTTCGGCTTCTGATATGGATGAGGGTTGTCTAATAAAGTTCTACTGCTGCTTGAAGCATTCAGAAAATCCACGTGTCCCCTGTTATTTCTGGTAAACATTTGATGTGTGCCAAAAGGCATACAAATGCTTTCGTGGCACTTACTCAGTGACGGTTGATCTCATAGCAGGCATACAGGGTGATACTCTGCTGCCTTTGGAGCAGTCCATTTCTTACATCAGGCCAGGTCTCTCAAGATCGTAACAGCCAAATGCTACTGACGGCTTGTGCCTGAAATATGTATGGGCCAGTTCGCCATGTGTGGATCCAAGAGCAAAAATGCATTCCCTTCCTCTTTCAACAGCTAACAACTCAGGGGGAAGATGCAGGGATTGTGTCTCCATTGTTATGAATGGTCTGAGTCAGAATGGCTTTGTGCCATTTCTCATTTTCCAAACTTCAGTTGTTTCATTCTGTTTCCATATTGATTCATTAATTATTTTAACAGTTTACACAACATCCATACATAGTTCTGTGAAAGCTTCTCCTAATGTATGCAGGATCTCGTGTTTTCTAATTTATGCACTTTCCCATATGTGAAAAAGGAATTTCATATAAGGAGTTTCTCATTAGGAGTTTTGCAATATTTTCACTAAGAGGCCCTTTTTTTGAACTTCCCCCAGAATTCTGCATTTTTCTACTTCGTAACTGTATTGCAACATTTGGAGAATTGCAAATCACTGTTTCAGTTCAGAGAGTGGTTTGGGAAGAAAGAACATATTTCTCCCTACCAGTTTGATACTCTCCCTACCAGTCAGACAAGGCCAAAAATATTCACGTGGCTTTATAAAGCTTCTCACTCCCCAAAGAGCTCAGGCACAGAGTGAATTCCAATAGCCACCCGGCTTATCAGTGGCTGCCTTGGCTGCCTAGCTAATCAGTACTAGCTTGCTTTCGGGCGATAAGTTTCCTTCCAAAACCCAGGATGGAACACTTGGAAGTTATTTACTGCTTTTCCTTGCAATACTTATAAGGGAATTCACAATTAAAATAACTCGCAATTGAAAAGTTGTGACACAAAAGGAAAGAAGAAATGGGTTGGGGCAAGAAGAGGAAAATAAGCAAATACAAGGATCCATGACCACAGCCACATTGACAAAGCAGGATTGGTTACATGTACATCCCGAGATTTGTCACAACTGTGGCCAACTCTAGTCCCAGCTTTAACCTGGAAATGTAACTTGAATATGACCAAGATAATTAAAAAAAACATTTTAGGGAGGTTTAATAATGGCATCAAATGAAGGGGACATACATCTCTGTAGGTGCATCGACAGTGTCAAAGATAGTTAAAGAAAAAAAAGGCAATTATTAGAAGTCTGCCCAGAGAGGCTAAAAGGGAAGTTTTCTGTTAGAGCAAATCTTGTTTCATCCACTGCTTCCCCACCAGAAGAGGAGAAAAGCAGAGGCCTACCCCTACCCCTAACCATTCAACTGGCTGGTGGTTATTCCCTCTTTCTAGATACGTTCGTGAACAGCAGTCCCGCCAGGGAGCTGGGGGACCTTAAGGGGCTGGCCCATGTCGCGATGACACCATGAAGCCAACTCAGAGCGAATGCACGGATTGGTGTCCTCATTCAGGGTGGGTGAATTCACGCACCCCTGTTCAGCAAGCACATCCCCAACAGACACCAATGCTAAGTGTGTCCTTCAAAGGGAGAGCGTGGGATTTTGAAGCATCCCTTCTGGCTCGGTCCTCACGCCCTCCTTCCAGCTGGCCCATGGGGAAAGAAACCAGTGAATGTCTGTGTCCTGGCATTCTCTGTGCCTTTTGGACTGCAATTCCCAGCCCTAGCTAGCATGGCCCATACTCAGAGGTGGTGGGACCTGGTGCCCAAATGCCTGGAGGATGCCAGGTTGGGAAGGCTGGCTTGAGGGGCCGATTAGCAGGGCTGCCTGGGGGAATCTGGGAGTGCAGCAAAAGCCTCCCTCTCAGGGGACCTGCTTTCCCCAAAGGCCCTGCACAGTGCTACATCTGACTCCCAAACACACATGCCTCGAGTCATTTTCAATTTATTTCAGAATCAGTCCAATCCAATCAAGCTTGTCCATTCTTCTTACAGTTGCCATTTCACAGGCTTTCTTAGCAATAGTATGAGGTGGGAAGAGGCTGCAAGAAAGGGACTTGTCCACAGATGTGCACAGTAACTTCATGGCTCGATAAGGCTTTGAACCCGGTCCCTGCACAACCAGCGATGAAAATTATTTCCATCTGATCCAGCACTCTTTGGCCTACAGGGGGTGGCCTTTTTCTCCGACAATGCAAGGCTTTTAGGGAACTCAGACAAGGTCATCATGCATAACCATCTGCATCTTGGTTTTTACTAGCCTCTGGTGACTAGAGATATCCTGCCCCTGAATATGGAGGCTCCACACTTAGCTAACATGGCCAATGACCGAGGGAACATCTATGAATGTAACTCGCTCTTTTTCAAAGCTATTTGTTTTAGTAGATCTCTCACCATCCATTGACTACATGTGCTGTGTGAAAAACACTTTTTTATCTCTGCTGGACCAGTGACGAGTCAATTTAATTGGGCCTAAAAATCTTTCCAGTACAATACATTCCTCCTGTTCCTTCCCTTAACCCTGCCCACAGCTACTAGCTTGCATGCGCTGAAAATTTTATCAAAACAATGACAACATGAGATCATTAGATAATCAGAGAGGATTTGGTGCTAGTCAATGGATCTCCACATTATAAGTGTTTAAGACATTTTCTTTGTCTTCAGGGCAAACATTGTGGGGGACATCTAGGGTTAGGTGACTTTGCCAATTTTTCCCACTCTTGCACCCCCTCACCCCCCCTCCAGCATTCCCTGGAAGTTGTACAGTGTCCCACAGTGTGTGACTTGTTGGACTAGAGATTCCCAAGGGAAGAAAATGGTTCCAAGGTTTCTCACAGTTGCCCACCTCTGTTCTAATCTTTCAGCCAGGAAAGGAAAGCAGAGTTCTATTGAAATAAGAAATTCGAGGTATTTGTTCCATCTTTGCTGTTTATATCTCTCCTGGAAGAGAATAGCCAAGAGGAAAGAGAGCAGTTAGAAAGAGAAGGCATGAAAGGTTGTTGCATGCAGAGAAAGGTGAAAGAAGGCTAGCAGAGGAAAGGAACTGGACATTTGCAAAAAAAAGAAAAGAAAAAAGGTGTGCTTCATATCTATGGTAAACAGCACAGCTTTTCAGTTAGTCTTGAAAACTGATGAGCACAAGCCAATGCTTAGGAAAATACCTACAAGAAAAGAAAATAGCCTAAGGGCAATTGGAACAATGATGCTGTTGCTTGCTGTTTCTTAAATACTCTGCTCTTCAATCTTAAATAGGTTTATTCAGACATAACTCCCACTGTGTTCTCCATCCTCTAGTGTATTTGTTCAGGATTCCAGTTGAAGCTTATATACTCATTTATGAGCAAGTAAGTCCCGTTAAACTTAATGGGCTTACGTTTGAGTAGACATTTGTACAATTCCACTCTGAATCTGGGACAACTTGCACAAATATATCCGCAATGTGAGCTTACACTTTCATTTACACTTTAATTTGTGATCTGGGCTAGCAGATCAAATTATTTTGCAGTAGAGCACATGGCTGGCCTTATCGTATAGAGCTACAAGTCCCATTTGACAGAGGGAGCTGCAAGGGAACCCCAGGGATAGATTCCGCCTTGCCCCGGAGCCACAAGCGCTTGGAGCCAGCCCTGCAATCGGGGTAGGCGGCAGTGAACCGGGCGGCGTGTTCCCAATAAGGCAGTCCTTCCTATGGAGAAAAAAACGCAAGAGTGACATCTTCAGGAAATGGCTGGAAAAGCCTCTTTCTCAAGCACTGAGGCACGCTGCAAAGGCTGCTGCTTCCTGTTGGACCTCAGACCAAGCCTTTTTTGTGCAATTGCCCAGCTTCATTTACAGACTGTTGTAGAAGGTCCAGAGATCATCCTCTGCCATTGGAGCACACACCCCCGTCCGTGTTTTCCCACCCCTTCGTCCACTCTTTTTACAAACATCAATTCAGGGGAAAAAGATGATAGAGGTGTACGTGACTTTTGCCCCCTTTTGGAAGCACCTCCGGCAGGCACAAAATGTCTCTTCCTTTCGTCACCGTGCAGTGATTTATGGCGTGATGTGCAATGTTTCACCAGCAGGTGGCGCAGCATATCCAATATTGTCTGGCACACTGGAGAAGAAGCCTAGCAGCCATTTTCAAATACAAAGATGCGAATGCCAGAGACAGAGTCCTACACAGGCGTCCACTGGTATCACACGTAGGGCTGAACTGTGGACGCAGGAACGCACATCCACTCTCAAGCTTCCTGTGTGTCCTCTAGCTCAGAGGCCATGAGGTGTTGAGCACAAAGGTCTACAAAGGGGCATGTCAGTGCATTCTGCCAATGTACCTACACAGTTCCCTCTATCTGGATCCCCATATGGCTGGGGGAACACTATGCAAGAATTCTCAATTTGCAGCTTCTCCCAGCGGGCTCTTTTGGGGATGGAGAAGAAGGGCGCCTCAGTGAAACAGCCTGAATTGTAAAATAAGCCTATGCACACCAAGTTCAAGGTCTTTGCAAACAGGGTCAGAAAAGCATAAGAAATTCTGACTGTCTGGGCAAGGAAGTAGAAAATGTGCAGGGAATGCAATTTGATGGAGCAGGAGGAGTCCTTTCAGGCAGAGCAGAAGGTTACATTTGTGGTCACTGCTGAAACAGTGCTGAAATTTGTGGTGGATGCTGAGGTCACTGAATAGCTAAGATATAGAGCCTGTGGTTCTTGAATGATAGGGAATGGATGGAAGGGTAGGAAGTGGTGGCCATTATGTGCTTCTTAGCAGCCATGTCAGGTCAGAAGCTCCCTTGATCTCGATTCAGGGCTGCCCAGATGGAGAAGCAACTGCAGCGATTTGGCCCAGGACTCCACAAGTTATACCTTATCCCCTTCATGGACTACTGATCCCTAATCAAGATAGTTCAAAGCATAGACATTTGGACTTGGCCAAGATGCAAATCCAATTCTCTGCATTAGGAGGACTTTGTGGGGAAGAATCTGGGAGAGGCACTGTTCCAGTGCAACTCTATGCAAGACCCCTCTTTGCAGAATCACATCCCACCATCTTGAAAGAGGCTTATTCTCTGGTAAGTGTACCTTGGAGTGCAGCTTATGTCTCTTTCTCCACTTCTCCTATGTCCTTCCCCACACTCCCCTCTTTGAAATGTGTTTCATGGGCTATTTTCCCTGGAAGCCCAGGAAGGGTCCAGAGACCAGAGAGAACATGCCAGTGATGCTCCCAGGCTCTGGAGGGAAGTTTAGAAAAGTAAAATCTGGAGCAATGCAGAACCTATCAACTAGGAAGAAATTCCTACAGCACGGAGGTTCCAAGACTGGTTTGTCCCACAGGATATGCCCACATGCTTTTGCCCCATCTGGTTCTGCTGCACGTGCCAATTTAGAAGTAGATGCAAGGTAGAACAAGATATCAAGAAGCGGCTGTCAAGGAAGGGGGCCCACCTGGACCATCTCTCATACGGCAATGCTCCCCCCTCCACACACACACACACACACACACACGTCCTTCCTGATCTGAGAGCCTGGCGCTTTCACCTTTCAGGGCAGGGTGTTGGTACTAAAGTACCTGGCTGCTGCCTCCACCAGCTCTGAGCTGGAAGAAAAAGGGATGCAGCATCCGGCTGGGGATCCCATAGGAGAGCTACATCAAGGGCACGCTGGTAAGATTCAAGATGTGGAAATCTTGTGGGCAGGAGACAGACGAGAGGCCCAGGACTGGACTTGTGGAAGCCAAGCTCAGGTGAGCAGGACTGACGGAAGAGAGAATGGGACCATCTAGAATGGAAAGGGAATGGCTGCCCTGGGAGTTGTGGGGAGGGCAGCAGAGAACCAGGGCAAAGCAGGTGGGTGCTGTGGTCAGCAGGAAAATGCAGTGGTAGGTGTGCTTCCACATTTGAGACAGCACTGGCTAGCATCCACTGTCCTTTGACCTGTATCCATCTTGTTTTCTGTTATGTAGGCAGGACTGCTGGCAATTTATTACAGGAAGTAAAACCTTTGGGGTGCAGGTACCTACCGCATGGCCAGGATGGAGGGAACTTGGATGGGCAGGAAACCACGGAGGGGTAGGGCAGGAATCAGAATGGCCAAAGATGCCACACAGCAAGGTCTGGAAGGAGCCAACAACTCGGGAAAAAGACAGGACTGCCCCATTAGCCTAGGCTCTGTTAGTCAGCTGGGTCGATGACCTGGCAAGGAATGGGAAATTCTTTCAGTGAGAATGATAAAAGGAAGCTTTCACTTCATGCTCACTTACCAACTACCCACAGGTCTCTACCTCTGCTCTCCTTCCGCTTGTGTCAGGAGCTCCTCAGCAGCTTTGCCTTCTTCACTTCCACCTTTGCAGCCTGGATGGTTTGGGCATATGGCCACCCCTTCCCCTGTGGGGGTTTGGCTAATCTCCTGCCTACCACAGAGTGTGCTTTTATCTCTTTCCCTCACTCAGCTCCTTTCCAGCCAGCAAACCGGAGCCTGTTTGGACTGGAAGGTCGAATTCTTGCTGCTCCATCATGCCCATCACTGAGACTCATGGACTCTTGAGTGCTCTACTGGGCAAATCGGTGGGTGGAGCAGAGTACCCCAAACATGCCAGAAAGTGGCTCAAGAAAGCACCCCAGATTTCTGTTTCTCTTCAAACAAGGCTCAACAAGGCCTTTCTCATGCTCAGAGACCTGTTGCGACACAGTCCAGCCACAGAACTGTTGAAAGTAGATTGCGCCTGGTGGGAGAGGCCTCTTTTGTCTCTGAAAAGGGCCTGCATGTGGGCTTAGGCACAGCTCAGATCCATGAGGACAGTGGGCCTTCCCAGCATGCTGTTCTCCTCTGAGCACACCATGGATGTCCTCAGAACTCTTCTGCCCACGTGGAGCAGTGTGACACATGACCTGTGACAGCTTGAAGAGCGTGAAATCTCATAACCAAGGAAACAGTGGCATCTCCTGTTGTCGCACCTTAGCAGTTCTTTAGCAGTTAGTCCCCGTCCCCCCCAAGCACCCCCAAAAACAGCTTATACATTCAAGGCCAGTTTATACATTCACAGAATCAGTGCTCTCCATGGGCTGTACCATTCTGGCAGCAGACAAGATCATCTGCGAGTGTAGAAAACTAGCATGAGGCGCACAAGGCCTTGCTGGACATCTCCTCCTCCCTGAAGTGCCCTTTTTCTTTGTGTGAAGATTGGTTTACAAGAAGGGTTCATCTGCAAGAAGTTCCCAGCAGCAGTCCACACCTGGGGGCTGCAAAGAAGGTGCCTGCACAGGGAGGAGGAAGGCAGCCGAGGGAGTTTGTTGGATAAAGGACATTCTTTACAGGAATCCTTTATAGGGACCGCAGCGCCACTTGATTGTGGCCTCATTTGCTTCAGAAAGCAATATTTAACCACCCCAAGGCTGCCATGGGACAGCAGAAGATTCATGTTTGAATGCCTGGTAGGATGATGATGACGGCGACGATGACGGCGACGACCACAACTATGACATCTAGTAGTAGTTCTGGGTTCTTTGAAAGGAAAATATAGGCTCAGGGCAAATGTATAGTTGATTACAGCAGTGGCTTTGGAAGAAAAGGTGATGCAGCCAACCATTTTTGTGATATAAACTCCCCCTCCGCCCTGCTTTCCCCTCACAAGGGGAGAAAATATGGGGATTCCTGTAAGTGGGGGAAAGAGGGACCATTTTAATTGAAAAGATTTCCTTGGGGGAAGGCTAAACACCCTTTTTCTGTCATGCTGTTGCAATCAACCATAATGAGTCACTTACTGGCCCAGGCCTGTGTTCCTAATACTTCTTGCCACACTCCCCAAACTATGAAAAAACCTGACTGGAATAGAAGAAAAAGCCAAAAACATGCTGGGTAGAAAATTCACAAGATTTTAGCTCCACTTACTTGCAAAACTGTTCTTTGGACACTTGGAAAAAGGACTGGAAAGCAATGGGCCTGCTGCTCCCACCTGCAACCTCCACAGAGTAAGTAAATAGGTTTACTATATATCTCCTACTCTGCAACATATGTTGTGTTGCTGCAGTAAAGGTGGGTTATAACTATTTGAAATGGGATCTCTTTGACCTCTTCTTCCCAGTCCCATGGAAGAAATTATGGGCAAACAGCTGCACCAGACATTCCCTTCTAGTACCAGTGAAAACCATCTAGCATGGCCCAAGGTATTTTGCTGCCTGAGGCAAAGGACAAGACGTTTTCTTCCCTCATGCAGAAATGCTGGCCAGACATTGTGGAGTCTTGGTTTTCCACTGGCAACAGGCCACCATCTTGCACTGCAACTGGGCAGCATGCTAATTTAGGGCATACAGGGCTCTGCCATGCAACATTTCACCATCCCTCCCACCCCTTAGCAATGGCCGTCTAATGGAAAGCCACCCCACACCACTGTTTTTGAAATGGAGAAAAACAGGCATAGCAGTATTCTCTGTCCATCAAGCCAAAGCAAGCATCCTTCAGCATTCTTCATATACTTCCAATCATGGATTAATTGCTTTAAATTCTATGGAAAATGGATAGCCTAATAGCTGACCTTATCATTACATTTTTTCAGTAATATTTTTGTGTAATCCACTTCTGCATTCTAGCACTCTGCCTGTGATTCAGTTTTCTGTGTGTGGTTACATTCAGCTCATAGCCAGAAACTCAGATGCTTAAAAAAGCCTCTGAACGTTTGTCAATGTGCACAAAAGGCACCTGCCTGTGATGGGATCAGTACCACATGTCGGCAATGTGTGCACCTTCCAAGGCTCACAGCCTTAGAAATGGCCGACTGCCACCTCCTGGAGCCTCCCGGTCCTGCTCTTTCTTCCCCTTGCTTGCTATCACCGTCTCCTGAGTGGGCAAGCAATGAGGGGATGGAGCGGCATTGTCCAAGCAGCTTGCGCTGTCTCTCTGGCTGCTTCTGCCCCCTGGCCACACAAGGCAAGGTCATGCAAGTCAGCAGCAGTGCCTTGCAGCAGAGAAGCAGAATCCAAACAAGGAGCCCACAGAGCGACTTGCCCGTCTTGACAAAACACACACGCACTAGCATTGTCATAGTATTATCGGGTTTGAAATTCATGTCTATTGCTTTCAGTTCCAGCAACATCCTGAATTTCTCTTACTTTAAAATGAGTTAGGACGCAGCATCAAATAAAGAAGGCAGAAGAATTTACCACTCTGCATAGCCTTTGTATATGCAGCTACAAATGCGTAGGTGCAGGTTTCGAAACCATGGCTGCAATTCAAATAGCAATGCAATGCATTTCACCATGACAGGCTACTGAATTTGCGGTGGCTGTCTGCTGATGGCAGTTTCCCTCCTGGCTCTCCCTCTGCATGCTTCATGGAGCAGAGGAGAGCTCTACAAAGCGAGGAGAGACTTCTGTAAAGGAGGGCACCTTTAAAAGAGGAGCGGTTTAGAGTCCAATGTAGCTAAGGAGTGGCCCAGTGCTGAGTTGTATTTTGCATCCTTCCTGATGCTCAAGCATTTTTGGGGTCAATGAACTCCTCACAGCTTGTTGCAGACAAATGGGAATTTGCCAGCAGTCCGTGTGCAGCCCCATCCGTGAAGTATCGGCAGTGCCCGTCCATTCTCAGCCTCTGTTTCCACCCATCCTGGCTGGCCCTGAGAAGCCAAACGGAGGCAAATAAATGGGGGGAAGAGGTGCTTTCTAGGCAGCAGAGTCAGCTGCCAGGGCATGGTGTGTGTCCACATTGGTGCCCCCTTCAGTGTACACCCTCAGATGCACATCTGTTTGTGCACAGAAGAGGAAGCAGGCATGGGCAGTGGGTGGGTTGTGGCACTGTTGTGTGATTGATCTGTCTCCCAGAGCAACAGGCTGCATCTTGAGCTTTTAGGTGTGTTTGTTGTACTTTCACCTGGGGATGAACAGCTTAAGTTGTTGCCAGAGAAGTATGCTGAGAAGGAGATGAAGCTACTCATGTGGAATGTGAACATTCATCACCCCGATGGGTACGGAGCAGGCTGAGAAGGAAACAATGAGCCCTAGCAATTCAGGGCGAGCCCAACCTGAAGTCAAACGAAGTTCAACCCGTGAATGATCTGTTCCTCCTTTTCAGCATGAAACTATGTTGGCATGTCACCCTTGGAGGTCTGCCCAAAAAGACTCAAAAATGAGAGGGCAGGAGCCCAGGGAAGCAAACACTTCCACTAAGCCCTCAGTAAGGCTAACACGTGCAGAGATGCCTGTAACCCACTCAGAGGTCATAGATTGCTATCTTGCTCCACTAGAAAGGATAATCATTCAAAAACCACAGTAAAGTCATAAGGGCCTTTTTTTAGGAACAATGAAAATGTCCCCAGAACAGCCAGTTGCCCAGGAGTGGAGAGCAGCCTTGCCATCAGTCAGGATATCAAGCCGAGGGGAGCTCAACCTGCCCCATCCTGCAGCCAGAGAAGCAGCGGCTGCTAGGAGCATGCTTCTCCTGCTCTGCCAGGAAGCACATCGGACTGCAAGGGACCGTTGCCTTGCTGGAATTGCAAGGGAAAAGCACACCCTGGCCCTGTCTGTTGGCCTAGGCAACAAGCACGAACACCAGCCAGGGAAGATCTGCTGGGTCCGAGATGCGGACTCATCTTGAGCTACCCCTGTGAAGAAATGCCTGCATGGCTCTGTAGTCTGTACTTTGTGTGGGCCCCCAGTAAGCCCTGCCTGGGACTGCCCCACCCACTGGAGCCAGTGCAGAAGGCAGCAGCTCAGCCGCTGCTGGGAGCAGCCCCCTTCTGGCTCGCAACTCCCTTGCTGAAGGCTACCCATTTGCAACCCGGTCAGGGTTCTAGTGCACTGGGATATAAAACCTCATAGCCTGTGGTTGGCCTGGAGTAGTCCACTCAGTCAGGGCATACTAATTCCATCCTACCCTGGTCCAGGAGACACAACGCTCCCCCTTTCCAATGCAGATGGCCTGTCCGAGGTCACGTATAGGCCACTTAGCAAACTACGGATTCCCAGGTCACTGGGTCCCTGAACAATAGGAATCTTGCAGCCTCCATCTCAGAGCCCGGGATGAGTGGCACTGGGCAGCCAGTGGACAAAAGACAAGAGATTCATCTGAAATCTCCATCCAGGCAAGGACAAGGGGACCAGAGGAGAGACTGATTATTGCTCATGCTCAAGCAGCCAGAAATGCAACAGGTGGTGCTTTCGTGTCAGGAATTTTGTACCCCAAAGCTGGACCTGGTTGTAAAAGTATTTGGCTGGCACTGCAGTTTAGGTAATATTCCTGAGGTGAAAGAAGCTTTTAGATGCCTGTATCAGCAAGTGTCTCTTGACCCCCCAAAATGGTCACTAAGCGGTCTCTTGAAAATCCCAAGCGAAATACTGCTAATTCCTAAATATAAATCCAGTCCCTTTAAATAGTGGGGGCGGTAGTGGGGGGCGGGGTGGGAAGCATTGAGGGCCAAGTGCATGTACAGCAGGACTGTTGAAGCCACCTGGAGAAATGCTGCTCCCATTTTTTTGCCCCCCACAATATTAACCCAGCAGCTGTTCAAACAATGTGGAGCTGCTGAGAGGGCAGAAGGTGGCTTGTTCGGTGAAAGAGCTTCCGCTTTCACAAGGGCAGACTGAAAGGCCTCAGCCGACCTTCTTTCCTCTTTCTCATACTCCCTGAAGAGTCCCGCCCCATCTTTATTTTTATGAATCAACACATTTTTAACAGATCAGCAATTCCTATGAATTACGTTCCTGTTTGTGCTGAAAACTCTGGGTTCAAAGGAGTCGCTTAGTGTGTTGGATCTCAGACCCCACCTCTGCCTTGCACGTAGGTTAGTCTTGGACAAGTCATTTCACCGTTGCCACGCCAACCCTGACTGGGATTTTCGTCTTGGTGCCCGGGGCAGTGTTTCAGATTTCCGAATATGCCCATGGCCCAACAGGTTTGGGTGCCATTAATGTTAGGAATAGCTTACATAAAATGCAAAGGAGAACAAAAGATGCTTGCATAGGTCTGCCATTCTCTGCTCCACTGTGTAAGGAGTCTAATTCATTTCTCACTTCACATATTACATGCCGTAAGTGCAGGCTTAGGATGATTCAATCATATGAAGCAACACATGTTTTTAATATGTGTACCCTATAGGAACTGGGCTTCGCTGTTGCTCCCATTCAACAAACATCCAGGGGCAAACCTGGGCTCTTCGCTTCCTCTGTGGAATGTCTGTTATCTTCTGAACACGCACAGAGAACATACACGTGGACTTATGCAACATCATTCCTTCTGTTTCTGGCAGAATAGCACCACCCCTCCTGCAGAAAGAGGTATGGCAGACACAGGAGAGCCCTGAAGGCTTGGAGATGTTCAAACAATCTGTGTGTGTGGGGGGGGGGGGGGGCTCCAAATGGAGGGGCAGGAGCTCAGAAATAGTGCCGAGTGAGCCTTAGAATATTGGCTGAGTGCTTTGGGGGATTAAAAAGCAAGCGGGGTGGGAACGGACTATCACAGAGGGAGGCATGGCTCACTGTCTAAAGGTGCACTCAGAGGGAATCCTGTGAGTTGTAGGACTTTTTCTGTCTAAACATGGATTGGATTGTGCTTTAAAGCAATGAACAGGAGCACTTCACTCTGCAACATTTTGTTGCTGTCCCCATTTTAATTCCTGTTATTTTTTGGTTTCTAAAAGCCCCTTGCTGTTCCGATCCAGGGAGATTTTGAGGATTGAGGAATTAAAACAATTTGCAAAATAGATGTATTTAAAACAATTGAGAAATCTAGACATCAGCCCAAAATCTTTACATGTGCAGTTTAGCTGGTGCCAGAGAATTTCAAGAGGAGAGAGCATTTTTGTGCAGATGGCAGTATCTGGAGGAGGGGAATTTAGCAAGTGTTTAATAAATGTGTGGTTTGGCACAGAGACCATGAAGCATTTTATCTAAAAGGAAAGGCAGAGACACACAAAAATTCCCATCTACCAACTGCCCTCCAGCAAATCTGTACTAACGCATAACTTTCCAGAACAAATGATTATAAGATGGGTGTTGTTCTGGAGGTGGTAATGAATTGTCTCTTAATAAACGGGCTCCAAAGAGACTAGGATTCCCCTTTCCAGGTTTCTCATGAACCTGCTTAACGACTCTGGCCTGCCAGAAGTTATAGAGTCTGCTTCTTACATTTTTACTGAAAGACATACATAGTAAGAGTGGCCCTAAGCATGCAAACTGCATATTCTTCTGTACTTGAACTTGACATGTTCTCCAGTTACAGTATATAATAAAGTATCCACACAGATAGCAATCTCACCACCAGTTTACCAAGTGGTGCTTTTTTGACATAATCTGGTATTTTCCTTTTGCTGTTACTATGTGCAATCAAGTTGTCTCCATACAGTGATCCCATGAATGAATACCCTCCAGAGTGCCGGGTTCTTGGCAGTCCTACTGAGCTGAGCTGCTGTCAGCTCAAGCAAGTGTGATGTGATGCTTCATGAACCTCACCGGATGACTTTGGGCCAGTCCCAGACACACAGGGTTATTGTTGTGAGAACAATGGAGTGATGTAAGCCACCTTGGGTTCCTCACCAGAGGAAAATGGTGGGATATGCATCTAATGCCATCACCAGCACCACCATCATCTCATATTCGGTCTTCCTGCTTTTTCCATCTGCCTTCACCTTGTGAAATCTTTGCTATATCTGCATCTCACTCATTCTCCAAAAACTTCATCTCAGCTCCATCAACTATCCTGGAAGAAGCTGAATCAGGATGACATGGACATGTGCAAAAGGCTAAGTCATGTCCTATATAACTGAGCAGGCTGGTGTCATCTTCTCTATGTGACAGGTGTATGCGGCAAGTGGGATGGAAGGATCACCCCGAATTTGGTCTGTGAGTCTTTCTAAATGAGGAACTAAACTGCTGCATCTACTTTCCCTTTTGTTGCAGCATTAAGACCTCAGCTTTTTCTTTATTGTTTTTCTGGTTCATAGGTGGGCTGGGCTATAATGGAATATTGTGATCACACAAGGAAGAAATACCTTAATACTCAATTTTCCCTGCTCTTTTGCTTTGGAGAATAATACTCAATTTTACACCCTCCCATCCAAATTCTCATAAAAGACAGAAGCAAAACTGGACACTCACATAGTACTTTAAAGAATGTGTAAAGAGGTGTGAGTAAGGAATAATGTTCACACAAGAAAAGACTTTTGCAGAAAAGAGCCGTGTCTGTTTCACATGCACCCAGTTGAAAGTTGCTTCCACCCTGTTTGCCACTCTGCTGGTGCTGGTGGCTGCTCCTGAAAGAAAAATCTGCCTGAAATAATGGTGATGGTTGTTGCCATCAGCATCATCATAATAAAAGCACTTGCATTTTTACAAAGGGGGTGCGAGGACTTCCTTTCCATGTTTTCTTCTTTACTTAAAGCACAGAAAATGCCTCCAAAATACTCCTGGGAGCAATTGCACCATACACCCCTTGCACCATCCCTGAAAGAGAGGACATATCATCACAGACCCTGTGCATTTTCAGAAACATGCAGTAAATTCTACACTTGTAATGACAGCTAATGACTAGTGTTTGAAAAGCCAAAATGGCCTTCAGACCACCTTGAAACATTTGGAGGATGTGGATTCCAGAGCATTGCAAGAATCTAATGGTTGTTTCTAGGGACTGCTTCTCACAACTTCCTGGAAAGACAATGAATCAGTGAGAGCATTTCTAAGCATGCACAAAGTGTGTTTTCTTCAGCACTCCCAGGAGACACACCTATGCCTGAAAGTATTCTCTACTTCTATAGTGTCCAGGTAGCGTTTTTCCCTGCAGCAATTTCATAACCAGCGGGAGGCAATAATTAAAAACAATTCAGCATAAGCTCTGCAATTACTTCCAAAGGCTTGTCATTCAGGACCCAGTGCTTGGGGCACATAAGGGTGGGTGGCTTCAAGGAAAATCTTTTGCCTAGAACGTAGCAGTGTGAGCAGTTTGTGATGCTGACTGTCATCAGAAGACTGCTTCCAAGGTTCCCCAGGTTGTATTAGGCTCTCTGCTCATAACATTTCCATCCGGACTTGCTTTTCACTTCAGTAATGGGCAGAAAGAAATGACAAAAAAAAAAAAAATGGAAATTACACATACAGTTGAGAGATGGCAAACCTGAGGATTCCTGGGTTAGACTTTCTTTACAGCTCCATTCATTCATCCAATCATTCATTCATCCTGAATTTCCTCCAAAGGAGTTTGAGGCAGATAATGACAACAAATTCAAATAGTTAAATAAGAACACTGCTGCTGTTTTAAAAGGCATAATAATAATAATAATAATAATAATAATAATAATAATAATAATAATAGAGAAAACCGGCATCAAAAGACACCCATTAATATAATGAAAGCAAAGAGGGGGGTTTTCCTTGCAAAATCATCATGCTTTTGCAAACCCAGGAGTGGCAGGGCCCTGCAAAAACAGCCATGGGGGCCAGATACTGTCCACAGAACATGTTTTTCCTGCTCCTTGTTGTAGCATGGCGGACTTTCCTTAGCAGGAGTTCCAAAGCTCAGATGAAGCTTTTAAAAGGGGTCCTTTGCCCCATCGAAGGGTATTTTGGGGTTGGGCCACATTTGTATCCATGTATTTTCCTTTGTTGTCAGTGGTGGTAGCACATGTATTTTCCTTTGTTGGTGGTAGCACACCAGTCCCGTCCATTCCTCATGCCCCAGTGAGGCTAAGGGGCTCTGGAGGCTTGAGTCTTACGGATGCAACCACAGGGCAATTGCAAATAGAGAAAGTGTTGCAAGGTTGCAATTGTCAACTGGTGTCTCAACAAAAGGCCAGTCACCCAAGTGAGGAAAGATCCCAAAGGCTCTCACCCTCCCACCCTCCCGGATACTGCAATGTTTAGCCTTTGCTGCAAATCAGCTCAGAACTGATCCATATCTGATACTAGCGGTACACAAAGTTTTGATTAGATTCCCTGAAGCAGGAGACAGATTGAAATTTAGTTGGCAATGGAACCTCTTTCCAAAGAGCTTGTTTGAACCTGACTGTGTGGGACAAAATAGTTCCCTTGTTTTCAGCATTTGGCATCTGATAAGATCACTAGTCTCAACATATCCCTTTTGGGATTTTAATATTGGACCTGATGCTCAAATATTGAAGGAATCTAACTCTCCTTGCTTTTGCCAACTTACTTTGCACCCTTTGTATGTCTTACCCCTCTTTCTCATCACAATTTGTAAATTCAATCTGTTTTCCACAATTAACCAAGTTTGCAACTCATGTTCTGATTCTGTTCTACAATTTTGAGAGATGCTTCACCCCCTGCAAAGCAATTTACAAATACCATTAAAGTAATCAAAACATTTCAAACCACAGAAAAAAGCACATCATAAAAACACATTTTCAGACAAACAAATCAGTGAGTAAGACTCAGCATACACAAGCATTTTCAAAGCACACTTGAAAGTGCATTGGGAAGGAACGTGATGGATTTTCCCAGGGAAGCAGTCTATACACTTTTGGTGCCACACCAGAAAAAGGCCCTTTTCCTGGCACCCCTGAAGCAGGTATGATTTCTTGGCAGGCAGCTTATCATCTCAAAACCATTCCACTTGAGAATTAGTGATCTACATTATATTGGTATGAGTCAGGCCTCTCCTTGCACAACAATACACAACTGGAGCTCCTGGAAGTGCAGAATTCACTGTTCAACTTTGTATTAGGGCCTGTGGGGGTGGAAAATAGGCCAAGGAACTGAGGGTTGTGGGAGAAAGAGGGGTTTAGTGTCAGAGGGCATGGCCTCATAAAGGGGTGGGTGAGCGGCATAGGAAGGGGTTATAAGTAGAGCCGTGCCCACCTGAAAGGGGAGGGGAGGGTGACAGCAAGCACGCCTATCCCACCTTCTGCATGTCCGGCTCCTCCCTCTGTGGTCCTTGCATGCAGAGGGGGAATGCCCCAAAGGGATGTTACACTGGAATGAGAGTAGAAATCCCAGTCTGGGTGATGTGGGCGCCCCAGCCATGCGAGGGCTCCTGCTTGCATTTGGACGTGGGACAGCCCCCTTCAGGTCTTCGCCTTTAACTGGGGAGGAGGCAAGAAACGTGGGGTGCCTGCCCATGTCCCCCGCTCACTCCACACCAGCAGGCTAAGAGGCTGCTTGTCTGCATCCTCCAGCTGTCGAGGAGAATTCCACAGGAATCTGGCTGAGGCAGAGCTTGCCCAAGACATTCTTGTCGTGGGCATGTCGTGAGTGGAGCCGGCTGGTGCCGGAGGTCAGACTAGATGGCCCGGGAGACTCCTTCTGACTCGCTCTGTTTCTATGCTTCTATTCTTCTGCCTGCAAAGGAACAAAATGCTGGCTGCCCTTCCATGCACAGGAGCCAGTCTCTTACTCCAGCACTGGCGGTGGGGCAGTGGCTTCTATCACAGCCCAGGACAGCAGGCACAGAGGGCCGGCTGCATGGCATGCAACCTTGCCCCCAAGCACCTTGGTGACCTGCCTGCTTGCCGCCGCCCGCAGCATCTGCCACTGGGAGCGGCTGCCTCACTCTCCCTAAGGGGAGGGCTGGCCCGGGGCTTGGATACATGTTACCACAGGCGTCAAACTGGCCATTCCTTTCTGGCCAATGGTAGGGCTACTGGGATTCCCGTTTCCAGGAAGCTCCGAATCCTGCCTGCATGGCATCCCGCTGGGGCTCTCCAGGCAAAACCTGGGTTACAGCTCACCTTACATTAAGCAATGTGGTTGCCATCGTGCCCACATTGCTGCTCCTATTACCCTCTGGCAATGTCTGTCTCTTCTACCCATAAATTAAGGTCAGATTACATGGTTTCACACCACACTGATAAGATCCTGGGCGTTGCCAGTGTGTGGCATGTAACCATGCAACCTTAGCTCATCCCACATTTCAGCTGCGGAGGTTAGCTGCTAAGGGAAAAAGCACACATGGAAAACAAGGAGAGCTGTTGGGAAAAAGGCAGCGCTTTTTCCGGCGTCATCGACATGCTTCAGAATTATGCACAGAATAATGCATTATAAAGCATTATGGAGGGAAATCAAGATCAGTTCAAGGTATTCTTAGAGAATTGTCCTCAGTGTCATCATCTCACAGGGACTCCATGCCTGGGAGAACAGCATCCCTAACTCAGGGCCGTCTCAACAGCATTATGGGCCCCGGGCAAAGCAGTGTCCTGGGGCCCCTACGACAACTACAACTACTGTTAGTTTTGGAAGTTTTCCAATTTTCCAAGGGTTAACATACACAGATTAGTATGGGACCCACGGGCAAGTGCCCATCAGGCCCATGCGTTAAGACGGCCCTGCCCTAACTAGAGTAATTTCAGTCCAGGTTGCTTTCATGTGAGTTCAGCCATAAAACTGTTGCAACATTATGTGATTTAAAAAACTGCAGCAAAATGTGCATTCAGTTATGTGTTTTTAAAATGTCCTTTCTCTCAAAGGATGCACTAAACTTATTCTCTTTCAAAGTAAGCACTTTTAAAATGTATTTTGATCTGTTTTTTCAGCCAAGATTTGGCCTCTGTATGATTACCTTTTGGCCTGCACATTACTGCTGATCATGCCACTTCATATCAGACTTTGCAGAGGTTGGTCCAATCCATGATGCATGTGGCCCTCCAGATGATGTTGGACCACAACAGCTATCTGCATAGCCAGCAGTGAAGCATGCTAAGAGCTGAAACTCAGTAATATTTGGAGGTTCACATATTCCCCATGCCTGGCTACTGAATATTTTCCCATCTTCATCCAGCTTTTTCCCTTTTTCATCTGCATGGGTGTCTGAGCCTCTGAGTCTAGTGGTGGTGTACTAGCGGTGTCTGCAGGGCTGGAGAGGCCATAGGGAGTTTTGTATCCTAGATTTTCCATTGCCTTTGGCTCCCTACTCATCAGAACCCCCCCTTTGCCCTTCAAGAGCTCATCTGTGACCTTGGAAAAGCAGTCAGCACAGTTCCTTCCATGGCCGCAGAGAGAGGATAGGAGGAGGGATCAGATCATGCAGCCATCCCCCCCCAAGTTCTAGCAGCATCTTCAACTTCACGAGGGGGACTCCAATAAATCCTATGGTCCCTGGAACACTCCCTGGAGGCCCCAGGATTGCTCTCTAAAACATTGCAAGGTGGTTCCATGTTGCAGGCTGCAATTAGGTACATGTGTGCCCCGATCTGAGAATTGCTAACCCAAGTGAGGATTGCTCCACCAGCCACCCCTTCTCAACGAACAGTTTACCCCCTTGCACAAGACTTCTTTTTCCCAGGCTGTGAGGAGGTTGTGTGCCTCTCTGTGTTGGAACCTGTCCCTTAAGACGCCCATGCATTCTTGTCTTTCTGTCTTTTGGCACCTCCAACCGGTATCCGGTGCAAGCTAACACTGCTGGGATTTGATGGTTTATAATTAATTACGGGGTATGCTGTGATATGCATCAGAGAACCTCCAAGGATTGCTGTCTCCCAGAGATGTTTGCCAGGCACTGAACCACCTTGACAAGCAGTTTGGAGCCTTTCATTGTCTTGCACGTTTTTCCGGCCACCTTGGCAGATAGCAGAGAGTGCTGATTTGCACAAGAGAACATACCATTTCCCACCAGATAATCTGCAGCAGTAATGAGGTGGCTTTTCTAAGGCTTTCATCCCAGACAGTGGTATAAGAAGCAGCAGCAGTTGCAGCAGGCTGGTTCCTCTTCCCCCCACCTCCTTGGAAGCTCCTTTTGGCTATTATCAGCTCCTTGCAGATTAACAGCTTAGAGGAAAGTTCCCGAGGATCTAGTTTAATCACCCACCCAAGTGCAACGTGGCAGAATCCGAGCACTAGGGAATGGATAAAAATTCTGTGCTTTATGATCAAACCAATCACATCATTCTGGCCCACTAGCCACATTGTTAGGTTGGCATCACCAAAAATAGAGAAAGGACATCACCAAACAGAGCAAAATGTGTATTATGCAAATACACATTTGCATAAAAATTGCACGTGCTGATTTTATATAGAAATGTATGTTTAGAAAAAATGTGCAAATGTGTCCATCATAGGCTGGATGTGCACATGGTAGGCATGTCCTGAGTGGAGCCGGCTGGAGCCAGGGGTCAGACTAGATGGCCTGGGAGGACCCTTCTGACATGCTCTGTTTCTCCGTTTCAATAGGAACATAAACTGTTCAACATTGAGTCAGGCCCTTGGGATGTCTTTGTTGTTATGTGCCATCATCTCATCTCTGACTTACGGTGACCCTCTGTATGAAAGCCCCCCAGAATGTCCTATCCATGACAGCCCTGCTCAGCTCTTCCAAGTTCAAGACTGTGGCTTCCTTTCAGGATTCAAATGTCATATTTGGACTTCCTTTTCTTCTTCTGACATTGACATTCCCTAACATGATTGTCTTCTCCAGGGAGTCCTGCCTTCTCATGATGTGTCTGAAGTATGACAGCCTCCGGGTTGCCATTTTTGCTTCTAGGGAAAGGTCTGGCTTGATTTGATCTAGAACCCCTCCCAAGGGACCCTCGTTTCTGGCCATCCAGGGTATTCACAAAACTCTCCTCCTTCACCATGTTTTGAACCCATCAATTTTCTTCTTGTCCAGCTTTCACACTCATATGCTCATCCTACGTAATACAGTAGTGTGGATGACCTTGGCCTTGGTCCCCAGTGAAATGTCCTTACACAATAACTTACACTTTTCTAGTTTTTTTTCATTGCTGCACTTCTAATTGGTGGTATTCTCTGAACTTCTTGGCTGCAGCTTCTCTTTGAATAGATGACTGAGCCAAGGTACACAAAATCTCTCACAATTTTGATTTCTTCATCTGGTCTGTCTTCCTCACTATTGTGGACATTGGCAGCTGTGCTCCAAGCTTTATGCAGGAATTTTTCCAGCCCCCACCCACCACCACCCTGGATATGCTCTTTATTAAATTTGGGATCTTTGGCCACCTAAAGAGAAGGAGGGTCTCATTGGAGAAGACCCTGATGATGGGAATGGTTGAAGGCAAAAGGAGATGGGAGAGGTTGGGGTGGCTGGATGGAGTCCCTGGGGTGGTGGGGTTGGGGTTGAGTGAACTCCAGGGGATGGTGGAGGACAGGAATGAAGGAATGTTGTCCATGGGATCGTGAACGGTCAGACATGACGTTGTGACTAAACAACAACAACAACAAGAACACATGCAGCATACAAACTCTAGCATTGCACTGTGGACTTCCCCATCACAGTGGGCAGTCTGTGAGCAGGAGATCTAAGCACCTGCTCAGTCAGTCGTCCACGTGCTGTTACCACCTGTCCAGCTTCCCTTCCTGTGGCTCTCAATCATTAAACCACTTAGCAAAGCTATAGCAGTATGATATACTGCCATATTCCGGCTCAGCTGCACCTCAGATCCAAAACCATGTTGTTATCCTATCAGCTTACTCAGTAATAAGATGAAAGGCTGAGAAATGATAAGAAAGAGTTGGGTTTTATCAAAAATGCTCTTAAGCAATCACCTGAGAACTCCAAAGTAGAGAAGATGAGCACCTGCAAAAATACAGGAAGAACAAGCCGCTCTACCTGAAGGTGACCACAAAGCAGGCATCGCCACTTAAGAGTTATGAAAAGTGAGCCAAACACCAACACACCTCCAGTCGAGAATACCTGGGATCAATTTGCATGGCATTCCCAGATCGTGTGACCAGATGAAAAGAGTGCTGCTAAATATGGGCAAAGTTGCTTCCCCTGGGATTGGAGAAGGGGTGTGTCTGCCCCATGGACCCATGATGAAGCTGGGCAAAATAGTGTACCCCATCCCCTTTGGCCCTTCATTTCTTTTGAATGTTTCCATAGCCACCAGGTAGAAATCATTTTTCTTCTGACAGTCTCTGCCCATCTAGCCATAACACGCCTTGCCTCTCCAGTGACCACACTCTTAGGTAGTGCAGGGGTTGGCTATTAGACATGGGGCTGCAAGCCCAATGAGAAGAAAGACCACAAACTTCCAAGCAACAAGATTTCTAAGTTCCTGAGAAAAATATTAATAGGAAAGCTTGTTTTTAAAATAAATATCTGCATGGATACACACATGCAATGCACAAATAACCATGCGAGCAATAAAATCGCCAGGCATAAATGCATCCAGCTAAGCTGAGCCCCTGTTTTAATCCTAGTTCCTTCCCAGCATTATATTATTGCTCGGGATCTTGTATTCTCTTCTAGTCCTCCCAAGTGAGCAACTCTTTCCTTCCTCTAGGACAAGGGTCTCAAACTCAACTTACCTGGGGGCCGCTGGAAGTAGAGTCTGGGTGAGGCTGGGCCGCAGCAAGCGGTGGTGGTGGGCCGCTCATCCCACGTTGCTCCTGGAGGCCGGCCTAGGTGCCGCTGGCGCTTTGAAGGCCGCAGGGCCCCTCCCCTGAGTCCTGCCCGCCCCGGCAATTGGCCTGCAAGCCACGAGTTTGAGACCCCTGCTCTAGGACTATTATTTTTCCTTAATTTTTTTTCTTGGTCCCTTCCCCCTTTTCTCAAATTTGCTGTCCTGCCTCAGGCTTTAATATATTGTGGTAGGCAACTGTGACCATTTAAATGCGCTGGCCCACAATTCCCATGACTCCACACCATTGGCTATGTTATACTGCCTACCGCTGATGGGAATTTGGGGTTAGAATACCTGCAGGACCACAAGTTGCTCATACCTGTACTAAAAATAGCCTACATTCTCTCCTTTCAAATCAGTCAGGAGAACAGCTTCTTGAATACCTTTGTCCCAAATTCCACTCCTGAGCCCTTCTCCTGACCCCCTGTTGCATCCCCTGCCCTGTTCTTTATTTCCTTCTCTTCTTCTGCAGACTTTCTGGCGCCTTGAAATTGCTGCAAATCTTGCCTTCCTGACTCCAATAACCTTTGACTGGTACTGGCCAGCATAACATCCATACCTAAATGTAAAGCAAATTCTGCTTTTTTAGCAGTGCACCAGAACATTTGATCTGCAGGCAGACTGATTTCCCCTCATTTTACAAAATAAAGCACTGACAGGAATGACTCCCAGCAGCCTGAGGGAGAACTTTTCTATTGGGTGTGCGCATCACTGGCTCTCCTGCTGTTGACACTGACTTGTATAATGAAAGTTTATATTTCAGGAGATCTCTGCAGATGAGACCTTTCAAATGACAGCCTTGAGAGGTGAGGTGGAAGGAGGGCTGAGACTCCACAATAAGCCACCCTGCTCAAAATGCACCTAGCAGATGACGACGTGCATCATGGGTGGAGCGCCCCCTCCCCCCGCCGCCACCGCCATTCTTACTACGGATATTCCAGGCGTATTGCGGTTCGTTGCCACCGTGAACTGTTTTGGGCTTGCTGCAGCTTGACTTCTAGTTTAATTTAGTTTTAGTTAATCCTATTTTGGGTAGATTGCAGAAGTGGCTGTCAAGCTGTCTTTCACAATTCCCATGAGATGCCCCTCCAAGGATCACCCTGTGGTACCCTGGAGGGGTTGCTTGTGGTAACCTCTCTTTAATACATATACTGATAATGTCCACAAATTGTTGCATGCATTATTGCTATTTTACACAACTTGCCTGCTTGGTGGCTCACTTGAAGTTAGGCTTGACCTACAATGGGCTGTTTTATTATTTATTACAGGTATTAATTAATATTAATATTACATGCGTAATACATGAATTAATACCCTACTATTAATGTTTTGCCTGGGTCCTAAAGACACAGCAGCCCATCAAATCCTCTGACAAGCCACAGGCTGTCAGGGTGGCTTATAACCCTCAGTTAGGCTACCCGGATAAACCTGTCCCTGGTCCACACAACGCAGCAATCCACCAGTGCAAACCCAGTCTGTGGCATCAGCAACAGTGACCGAACCATAGATGAGAATAAGAAAAGCAACATATCCACATGTCTTGTTTCCGTGCAGTGTTGGGGTTTCACAGCCCCAAGAGTCACGCATAAGAGCAATAGTAAAATTGTACTGTTGTTGTGAACATGATCCCCGATGACACAAAATCTCTCTCCCTGTTTTTCTTTCTCTCACAGGTTTCATCCTGCCTAAGATTTGATGGCGGACTATAAGTTCCTGATTTGTGACCTTTGATGGCTGACACCAACCTCAAGCCACTGCACCTGCTCGCATGTAACACTGCGTTTCCCAGTGCATGGAGGCGTTTTTGCTCTACTCTGAATGGGACAGAAGACAGAAAAGCTTTCCGAAAGACATTCTAACATATTGAATTGACATACTTATTCTGGATGAGCACTGCTCTTGATCATAAAAATCAAATTTCTGAAAGGAGTGATACAAATGTGAGCGTGTTTAAACAGCCTGAATTTAGCTTTTCACCTTCTTGAGTAACTCTGCAAAACTGACTTGCTGGGCAGCTTTTTCTAGCCTCCAGGAAAGAGAGGTTGTTCTGATGTAAGGAGGAAGAGCAACACCAGTGCCTGACAGGACTGGCACCGATACTACAGTTTGCCACTCAGGCGTGCCTGCTTAGATTACAACCCAGGGACAGGTGGGTGGGTGCTCACACCATACGACACTGAGCGAGACAAGCAAACCTACTGCTAGCCTGGCCAGGCCATACCCTTGAAAACCCTCAGGACGCACAGTTGCAAGGGCTTCCTTCATTGAAAGTAGAGAGTTCTTGATCCCGGTGTGTAAAAACAATACACACTGTATCAAGGATACAATCATGATACACCTTTGCAAGGAAAATTCAGTTGCTCTCACCCATAGCTTGCACCAGGAAGTGAAATTGACTCTAACGTCATAGTTACTGAACCACAGGAGGAGAGATATTGTACCTGTTCCCAGGGATCTCTTTGTTTCTTGTGGCTGAGCAACTCGGAGAGCCAAACTGAACACCGCACTGCCCCTGTAGCACGTAGCTGAGCTGTGCCTTGTCATTTCGTTCCAGTGTAAGTGGGGCTTGCTTTGCAAGGTGGAGTGCCCTTAGCTCAGCCTTACAAGAGGAACAGCAAGCCTCCTTACAGCAAGTGATCTGGGGCAGAGGCCCATCTCTGGGTGCCCTCCCTGAAGGAGATCAGGAGGGTGACTATCCAGAGAAGGGCCTTCTCTGTGGTGGCACCCCAATGGTGGAATTCACGCAGCAGAGAGGTTCGCCTGGTGCCATCACTTCATTCTTTTTGGCGCCAGGCCAAAACCTTTTTATTTTCCCCATGTTTTAAAACCTGGCTGTTTTAATTGGGGTTTTATTATTAGTTGAATTTTTAGGACATTGTGTTTTAAATTTTTTACATTTTGTATTGTTAAACCGTCCTGCCGGTTCGGTAATGGGACAGTCTAGAAAAGCTTTAAATAAATAAATACATAGATAGATAGATAGATAGATAGATAGATAGATAGATAGATGGTAAGAGCAGCACAGAATGGGACATCCTGTGAGATCCTGTCTCCTGAACCAGACTATGGAACTTGGAAAGTTAAGTTCAACTATGGGAAGGCTTATATAGGGGTGGCCACATTTCCCCTGTCCAAATCCATTATAGTTCTTTGGCTTCACATTGCCTCGACTTCCATTCCTGACGGATTCTGGATTAAATAAGATGATTTCTAAACTCAATGCCAGAGTTCAGGTATGCCAAGCATCTGCACAGGTCCAGTGCTCACAGTCTGTCTGGGTCCACTAGTTCAGAAGGTCCCCGCTGCTGCAGTGGCCACCATCCTCCTCTGCACCCCCACCCCCTGCCGGCAGGGCTACCTACATTCTTGCACCTTTACCAGCCAGATTCCCCCCTAAAAGGAGAGGCCCTTCTCCGGGAACCCTCCGTGAAAGAAATTAGGAGGGTAGGTACTTGGAGGAGGGCTTTCTCAGCTGTGGCGCCCAATCTATGGAATGCGCTCCCCAGAGAGGTCTGCCTGGCGCCGTCGTTATTTGTTTTT